>NC_079914.1:229494-411104 GCF_024868665.1 Triplophysa rosa
ATTAATATCATATTGTTTTGTTTCAGGACAATAATGGTGAAGTTAATCAACCTTGCAGAGCACACAGTAATCACCGGAGGGGGATCTCCAGATACTCCAGATCTCCATATTCAGCTCAACACCACACGTAACATGCAAGCATACAAGACCACACACAAACATTATATAAATAACATAACTCTACACGGTTATCAAATGCACATACACACTCATGCATACAACACCAGAAATATTAAAAACCACTAGCCTTAGCCATGTTGATGGTTAGTGTTGTTATAATGTTGTCAGAATGCCTGTTGTTTAGTATCGTTTATTTGTTTTTGTTGTACAATGAAATTTACATTTCTGAACTACTGTATGTTTCATGTTTAAATTATTCAGTGAAAAAATAAAGCTTTTAACATTTCACAGCTGTCCATTGTTTCTGTATTTTAGGTGTTAAGAACATAAAATTATTCATCTAAATGAGCTTACATTTGATCATGAGGGTAAACTAGACTTTTTTGGTAGAAATAACAAAAATGTGTTAGTAAAAACAACTTAAAATTGTGAGTCACACCAACCGAAAAAAATATGCAAAATCCCTCGCTGGGAATAGGGTTAGGGTTACTCAAAAATTTAAACAATGCCTACTAAAGAATTTAAGGTAATGCTGCTTAAAATTTCATGTAGAACTGGCTTAAAAAATTGGTCGCAAAAATGATGCACTATATTTTTAAGTAACTTCAGCGTAATTTTTTTTCAGTGTATCAAAAGCTATACTCCATGCTGCGTTTCAAACGCTACGGGAGAACAGTCTTTGTTCGACTGGTTGCAGGGACGTGCACAGACATTTTGAGGGGCAGGGGCTCAAGTGGAAAAAAGGGCACTTCTCATATTTGTTTTATTTTTTTCCAAACAAAATGTTAAATATATTAAAATAACTATTTATATAAATCCCTCTCACTCACCCAATTGTTTCATGTTGTTTCATTTACCAACAATGGTCTTCTGTAGAATTCACAAATTTTATCACAAGAACAGGCAACAACAATGGAAATTAAGCCACAATGTGTATGTTATATGCTAAAGTTTCAAGTATAACCTATATTTAGGATAAATGAATGCACAAAGGAAAATGACATATTTTCACTAATAATTTATATATATAATATAATTTATTTTGGACAAGCCAATAAACTGTTTTAATTATTTTGGTGTTATTGGGACACCAACAATGAACTTCACACTAAACTGAAAAAGGCAGTAGGTGCTAATTTGTTATTTTACAGGACAAAAACCTGCAAAAATAATTAAAACACACTGCAAAAAATGATTGACAAAATACAAAAATACAGCAGCTTAACTAATTATTATTATTATTAATACTATTATTGTTGCTATAATTACACTTACTGTACCACACGCGCACACACACACTAATGGTGACAAGAACTTTGTTTCACATTTGAGAGAGGGTGGTTTAGATCTATCAGCGCATACACAACATATAAAATGGATAGTTATTAGATGAGGAGTCTGACATCAAACTTATCAAGTTATTGTTTAAGGCAGGACACTTAATGTAAAGAAATTTCCAAAATACACATAAAGTTGTTTGTTTTAAGCCTTCTATACCCTCCTCTGTTTGCTTCTGTAGATTTCTTCTAAATTATCCAAAACAAGCGGCATATATATCTGCATATATAACATTTCAAAGGGAAAAGACTCTTGATGTAAGTCATATTAACTAATAACTGGTGGTATGCTTTAGTTATTTTGTTTATCCTGTTCATCTGAATTGCCTGACAAATGTATGCAAGTTAGCACATTTTAATTAATGCCTGGTTTACATATCAATGAGGCGATTCTGGATTCTGATGACGTTATTAATTTGACTGTGTTCAGCTGTCGTTTCTCCATCAAGTTAGCATGTATGCCAATGATATACTGCCTTAGCGAAACTTTAGCTTACTCATTAGCTCATAAGTGATGGATGTTAGCAAAACAATATTTGCAGTTTGTGTTTTGGATAATTAGGTGTGAATTCGAAAGCACATGTAGCTAGTCTGTTCATCACCACTCACCTCCACACAAGACAAACACTACTGGAAAGGGTTAGGGTTAGGGCTAGGGAGGGCTTCATTTCTGCGGCTCTCTGCCTGATGTGCCAAACGTGCTACACACACAGCTGTGCTGCGCGTGCGTGTGGAGACGCGGATGGGAGAAAGGCATCAGAACTCTCAACATTTCCTGACCTGAACTGACATTTTCTAATTGTTTGACAAGGAAAGCCGTGAGCAAACAGAAACAGAAACACATACACGTGCACATTCATATATCCATTTATAAAAAAATCCCAGAAAAGGGGCACTTTCTCAAGAGGAAGAAAATGGGCCTGAGCTCAAGTCCCCAAACCCCCCTCTGCACGTGCCTGACCGGTTGTGAAGCACGTGTGTCAAACACGCCAATTTTTTTTCGCTTTAAATAACCTCGGCAGGTGACGTGGCTAATTACACCAGCACCTGAAAGTTATAAATACGCGTGAACACGGACGCGTCATCAGGTTTCTTTGTCTTCAAGGACCGCTTTGTGTGTGCATATGTGCCTTGCGTTTGTGCAACAACAACAACAACAACAACAAAAAAAGAGTTTAACTGAAGAGTTTAACTAAAGAGTTTATATATATATATTGATATATAAAGTGTCTAAGCACTACCGTAACTTAGCCTATATTTAAGACGAGTTAAATAAATAAGTGATGTCAAATTCAGAACGGAGATGTGTGCCTCCTTGTGACAGGTTTCTCTCCGAACTCGGAGTGCTTGGGGGCTGACCATGCTGCCCTGGGGCTCGAGGGAGAGTGCGAACTCTGAGATGCCCTCGGCATCCGTGTTCTCCGTGCTCGGCTTTTTTTCTTTAAGTATGAAAGTAAAAAAAGTATGAACATATTAGCCCGGTTCTGTCAACCTTGCATTGGTTACCTATAAAGCATCGCATTAACTTTAAGATCTTGCTTATTACCTATAAAGCCCTACATGGTTTAGCTCCTCAGTACTTGAATGAACTCCTTTTGTATTACAGTCCTTCACGTGCATTACGCTCTCAGGCGTCCTGTCAGTTAGTAATACCTAGAATTTCAAAATCAAGTGCAGGTGGTAGATCCTTTTCCTATCTAGCGCCGAAACTTTGGAATAGTCTTCCCTGCACTGTCCGGGAGGCAGACACACTGTCAGTTTAAATCTAGACTAAAGATGCATCTTTTTAATCTTGCATACACTACTCTGAGGGTTTAGGCTGCATTAGTTAGATCAACCGGAACCAAAAACACAACTGATGTACTTGTTGCATCAAAGAGTGCAGAACAGTACTCTACTCTCAGCCAGTCTTGTCTCATTGTTCCAAGGTAACCACAGCGAGCAGGGTGCAGTTCATTGCCTGACCTGATGGTAGAGCGGAGAATGGGAAGCGGCGACCTGACAAGAGCTGAGATGATAGAGCTGGATAAAGAAGGACGCGGTCACCTGACACGTCTTCACCACAAAATGTCAAATGCTATTAGATTATTAATGATAATCTTAAACTATAATTTACTTTATTAGTAAGTTTATTTATTTTATTTAGCCTTGTTGTGTAAGCTCTCTGGAGCTTGTGCAGAGGCAGCAGCTTTTGCCAGAGGGGAACTGGAATCCCCTGGTTGGGCCTGGGTTCTCCTGAGGTTTTTTTTCTCGATTAGAGTTTTGGGTTCCTCGCCACCATAGTTTACATACTGTTTTTTGCACTATTTGCCTGGCCGGGGGGGCTGCTTTAGAATTTTAAAGTTTTACTTAATTAATATTGCATATAGGAATGTATAGTCTGTTATATTTGACCTGTGCTTCTCTCTCCTTTATCTTAAATGTCTGCTCTCACTGAGCATGTGTGTGTGCCTGTGTGCGTGTCTGTGTGTGTGTGCTTACTTGTCTGTGTACATGTGTGTGTGCGTGCGCGTCCGTGTGTGTGTGTGTGTGTGTGTGTGTGTGTGTGTGTGTCTATGTCTATGTGTGTTAGTACGTGTGCATATTGTGTGTGTGGAGTGTTTTGTATGTGTATGTCTGTCTTTTTTCTTGTTTTTGCAGGTACAACTTTAATTGTTTTGCATATAGTCAATATGTCTTATGTACAGCTGCTTTGTAACAATGAAAATTGTAAAAAGCGCTATATAAATAAACTTGAGTTGAGTTTAAAAAGTGCCGAGCCGCCACTCCCTCGTCCCGGGGGTCGCGGTTCTATTTGACCGAGGCACAGGAGACGGATCCGTCTGCTTCCCCCGTGCACTCACCGAACCGCAACGTCCTACCATCTGCTTCCAAAGCGTGCCCCTGCACCTCTTCGGATCGGGCAGAGGACGAAGCATCCCTTGTTTCAGCGGGGTTGGAGAGTGCCACCTCTGGGCGTTCCTCTCATGACGCTAAAACGCTGTGACGAATGCAGTCGACCATCTCAAGCTCGACTGGCCACAGGAACAAGAGGCCCCCAAGGGCTCAAAGTTAGATGACAGATACCTGTTGGGTGGCCGAGGGGAGGAGCCCCAGCGTAGGGCCCTCCCCTTCTTTGAAGATTTACACGGCGAATTGTCCCGTTCTTGGCAAAAGCCACATTCCTCCCGTGTGTTTGTGCCATCGACGTCAATTTATTTGACTATCGTTGGCGCGAAACCACAGGGGTATACGACGGTGCCCCGTGTGGAAGAGACGCTCGCGAGCTATCTCTCCCCTGGGACAGCGTCGTCCCTGAAAAAGCCTTCTCTCCCCACCAAGCCTTGCAGAGTAACATCTGCGCTGGTGGGTAAGGCGTTTCAGGCAGTGGGTCAGGCTGGTGCTGCGCTGTACACCATGGCGGTTCTGCAGGCATACCAGGCTGTCCTGCTGGATGATGTGAGCACTGGCAAGGTGATTGATGAAACGGCGTTTGCAGAGCTACGCCGGGCCACAGATTTGTCTCTCCGTGCTACCAAGCAGACGGGCCGTGCCATCGGCCATTCTATGGCTGCACTGGTCACCACGTAGAGACATCTGTGGTTGAACCTCACGGGCATCAAGGACAGGGACCGGGCGTTCCTCCTTGATGCCCCGATCTCGCCTTCTGGGCTGTTTGGTGACGCGGTCAACACCGTGGTCACCATGTTCCAGGAGGCGATACGCCACGAAGAGGCGTTTGTGAGGTATCTCCCCCGCCGTGCTCAAGCGTCTGGAGTGTCGGCCACCCACTCCGGACCAGTTCCCCAGTCCCGACCAGGCACACAGTCTCGGGTGAGTCCGGTCTTCCTGAGGTGCGAGGCCAACAGGGAGAGTGTGGCGAGTCGCACCCCCCCTCGCAGAGGCAGGGGAGCGGCCCACCGCGCCCCTCAGGCCGCCCCGGGAGTGCCGGACCTGAGGCACTTCATCTCTTCTGAGAAGAGATCCCGAGACGTGTGCCCGGGACTGTGGGGGTGTGCCCCCCCCGAGGAGGGGTGCATAAAATTCCAAGAGAAATTAGAGGCTCCTCTTCGGCACCCTCACAGGGCCGCTTTGCAATCTCCGCCGCTACCGGCGTTTCGGGGATTAGTGGGTTCAAAAAGAATGCTAGATGTTCGGTTGTCTCCTGCCATATTTCAGGATGCCAGACATCTGGCATCCCCCAACGAGACGAAGTGCCAACATTGACAGCGTGGAAACTACTGCCAGGTTTCTCTCCATGGGTATAAAGAACCGTAGACCAGGGCTACAGGATTCTTTTTGCATATCACTCTCCGCGTTCCAGTGGCGTGGTCTTCACGTCCGTGCAACCGGAGCGAGCGCATCTGTTGGCACAAGAATTACAAGCTCTGCTGGTCAAAGGGGCCTTAGAACATGTTCCACTACCAGACAGAGAATCAGGCTACTACAGCCGGTATTTTCTAGTTCCCAAAAGGGATGGGGGATTGCGTCCGATCCTAGATCTTCGCGGATTAAACCGCTACCTAAAGACGCACAAGTTCAAAATGTTGACAATCAAGATGATTGTGTCTCACATTCAGTTGCACGACTGGTTCGTGAAGATCGATCTGAAAGATGCATACTTTCATATAGAGATCCTGCCACAACACAGGAAATTCCTGAGTATCCAGCCTACCAGTATCGGGTTCTTCCATTCGGCCTTGCCCTTGTCACCCCACACATACACGAAATGCATGGATGCAGCTCTGGCTCCTCTGCGACTCCACGGCATCCACATTTTGAATTACATAGACGACTGGCTGGTTTTAGCTCAGTCTCTGGAGCTAGCGCTTCGACATCGGGATGTCGTCCTAGCTCATCTCAAAGCTCTCGGGTTAAGACTCAGTGCCACAAAGAGTGTTCTCTCCCCTACACAAAATACAACGTATTTGGGGATAATATGGGACTCGACCGCGATGCAGGCACAACTGTCTCCTGCACGTGTCGAATCTGTCCAGAGCACCCTGAGGAGCATCAGGCTAGGCCAGAAAGTGACAAATCATCACTTTCAAAGAGTTCTAAGTCTCATGGCGGCGGCTTCCACAGTGATACCTCTGGGCCTCCTGCATATGAGACCGTTTCAGTTGTGGCTCAGAGCCAGGGGGTTTCATCCGAGGGCCAACCCCCAGAGGCCTATAAGGGTGACGTGCCAGGGGCTTCGCACCCTTTCTATGTGGTTCAGACCTCGGTTTCTGACTTTAGGTCCCACTCTCGGTCCATGTTGTCGTCGCAAGATGCTAACGACAGACGCTTCCCTCACGGGCTGGGGCGCGGTCTTAGATGGTCGTCCAGTCCAGGGGGTCTGGAGAGGTCAACTTCTCCATTGGCACATCAATTGCCTCAAGATGATGGCTGTATTTCAGGCCCTGAAATACTTACTCCGGGAGTTACGAGGCCACCATGTCCTAGTGAGGGTGGACAACACTTCAGTAGTCACCAGGGCATAAATCACCAGGGCGGTCTGCGGTCGCGCCACCTGAACAAACTGGCCCAGCAGATCTTGCCTTGGGCAGAGGGCAAATTCCTGTCCCTCAGAGCGATTCACATCCCGGGGCACATGAATGTGGGAGCAGACTTGCTGTCCAGACAAGCTGTGACGAACGGGGAGTGGAAACTCCTCCCCGAGATAGTCAAACAAATCTGGGAAAGATTTTACAAAGCAGAGGTGGACCTCTTTGCTACGCAGGAGACAGCGCAATGTCCCCTCTACTTCTCTCTGACTCATCCAGCTCCCCTGGGTCTGGATGCGATGGCCCATACATGGCCCAGACTGCATCTTTACACATATCCTCCGATAGCTCTGCTCCTGGGAGTCCTGGCGAAGGTCCGTCAACAGGGGTCTCGCCTCCTATTGGTAGCTCCCCGTTGGCCAACCAGAGTCTGGTTCTTGGACCTAGTATCCCTCCTCGACGACTCGCCATGGGCGATCCAAATCAGGAGGGATCTCTTGTCTCAAGGGCACGGGACAATACTTCATCCCCGTCCCGAGCTCTGGAATCTCCATGTCTGGCCCCTGAAGGGTACCAGCTGAGAGGTGCTGGGCTTCCGCCCGACATAGTAGAGACTATTCTAAGTGCTAGGGCTCCCTCCACTAGAAGGAGCTATGCCCTTAGATGGAGCGTTTTTGACAGATGGTGCATGGCACACCATGCAGACCCAATTCACTGCCAGATTGTTTCAGTGTTGGAGTTTCTGCAAGAGAAACTGTCCTCAGTAACAAGCCCCGGTACTCTCAGGGTTTATGTGGCCGCCATTTCGGCTTGCCACGCCCTGATTGATGGTGTTTCTGTGGGAAAACACCCTTTAGTCGCCCGCTTTATTCGTGGAGTGAGGCGGCTGAGGCCTCCTTCTAGACAGACAGTCCCTTCATGGGACTTAGCTATAGTGCTCAAGTGCCTGGTTGGTGCCCCTTTCGAACCTATGGAGTCAGCACCTGTCAGGCTTCTGACCCTTAAGATGGTTTTTCTAATGGCAATCACTTCTCTTAAGAGAATTGGAGATTTGCAGGCGCTCTCAACCTTGCCCTCCTGTTTAATTTTTGCCCCTGGGATGGTCAAAGCTATTCTGCATCCTCACCTGTTATCTGACTAAAGTTCCGTTCTCCACCGTGCATCCGGTTGTTCTTGAGGCCTTCTGCCCTCCGCCGTTCACGACGTCGGAGCAGGAACGATTACACTTACTGTGTCCAGTACGTGCTCTTCGAACTTATGTCCACCGCACCAGCCAGTGGCGTATATAAGAGCAGCTTTTCATATGTTATGGGGGCATGAACTGCATCCTGCTCGCTGTTGTAACCCTGGAACAATGAGACAAGAATGGCTGAGAGTAGAGTACTGTTCTGCACTCTTTGATGCAACAAGTATATCAGTTGTTTTTGGAAGTGTTTCTGGTTCCGGTTGATCTAACTAATTCAGCCTAAACCCTCAGATGATTTATATTATGGAAGTGTAGTGTACGCAAGATTAAAAAGATGCGTCTTTAGTCTAGATTTAAACTGACAGAGTGTGTCACACATTTCAAGGTATCATGTAGGCCTACATCAACATTTATAGGCCAACAGTGTCCTTTCCTTAGCAATTACCTTTACGTTAACATAAAAATTTGTGTCTATAATGTTTAGTATAGAGTAAACAATAGAGTCAATATCATACAATTTTGCAGGATCTCAAAGAGCCAAGCAAGACTAGAGCTATAAAACAAAGAGGACAGTGTGTCAGTTTGATTATAATTGCTGTGCAAAGAACAGGTAGTGGTCCAGTTTTACGTAAGGGATGAAAAACTTTCAAATATAAGCCGTTCACTTAAAGGCCATTAGGCAACAAATAAAAACTTGAACAAAGTGCCTAATTGACTGGTAAAGAAAGACTTATTTGCCTTGAGATATTTAAGACGGTGCTATAAAACTTTTCAGTGGTATTCAAACGGTTTGTGGGCCTCCATGTTAGGGTGCCCTGGTTTAAATGGTGGCATATTGAGCTAAAGGAAAGAGTTCTGGATTAACTATGTTCCATATATCCCACAAAACACAAAACTGCACAAAACTGGCTATCTTCTTTTGGCACCGAATGTGGAATGAGGACAACAGTTTAAATCTTCTCAAATACCTAAAGGACTGAAAATGACAAACACTAACAGTATTCATGTGTCAGCTTCCACAACAAAATGATTCTTTGAATGCAATCTGCCCTAGTCTGGAAAACATCAACATGAAAACATCCAAAATAGCCTGCAATCCACAACAATAAAATTAAAATAACCGTGTATACTATTCTTGAATAGAAGAGGCTATTATTCGGATCAGTGATGAATGAAATGTTAACAGATTGATAACTAATAATAGTGTTGGGTAAAGCAAGTATCACTATTACTGCATGTCAGTCACACAAGTATTCATAGAAAACAACAGAAAAGAAACGCAAAATACAAGTACACAAATGAACCTCATACTGTGCAAATTGATTTGGGGATTACTTTATCTAAACGGACATACATTAAAGGAGAAACCAGAGTCGCATCTGACAGCAGAATATCGCTGAAACCAACTCAACCCAGCATTATCAGGCCACCTCAGACTTCTTTTTAGAGAGCTTTTCAGGTGATGGTGTTTGTTGGATTATTTGCTTGTGACGTAGAGATAAGGTTTTTTCTTGTAGCATCCAAGAGTTTGTTAGCAAAATGTTCATTGATGAATATCCTGATGGATTTTAAACAAAATTCCAATAAAAGAATCATAGTGACAACTCTACAATGACTGTGATTTAGCCACGATACAATATATTCACAACTCCAAAAAAAGTTAAGCACATACTAATCCCACATTCCAGTTGCTCCCAGCAGTTTTTCATATAATTTAAAACTTTTTTAAAGCCCATTCATAGTCTCACAAGAATTCTTATGACTAAGACTGTCCTCAAGTAAAAGCTCTTCCAGTGTCACAGCTCATAGGCAGCACTGAGATACTGGAATTCCCTTCTCGGCATTTTTGTGATATTTCATGTCTTCCCATCTTTAAAATACAATTAAAATGCATTTGTTTACTCAGTGTTATTGAAATGTTTATGCAGTTAGACTCTTGTGATTGCAATCAGTTCATGCCCTGCACATTTAGTTGTGCTTTGTTTTTCCTTGTTGTCCTGTTTTCTCTCGTATCTTAGTAATGTAGTTTGTCTTTTTTCCTTTGCATACTTTCTTTTGCTTCAGTTCCAGTTTGTGCCCTGCATAATAAAGCATCGGTGGGTTTGCGTTTAATACCTATTCCCAATCTTTAAAGGGGTACTCCGACCAAAAAAGAAAATTCCGCCATTAATTACTCACCCTCAAGTAGTTTAACATCCCTAGGACCTCCGTTTTTCCCCAGAACACAAATTAAGGTAGTTTTGGAAGCTTTCTGACTGGTTGGTTCCGTTGCAATCTAAGGAGTCAGAAAGCTTCCAAAACTACCTTAATTTGCATTTTTGTGGAAAATGGAGGTCCTACAGATGTTAAACTACTTGAGGGTGAGTAATTAATGGCAGAATTTTCCTTTTTGGTCAGAGTTCCCCTTTAAAGGGATCATATCACAGGGCTAAAACTAATATTTTCTTTTGTTTTAGATGTAATGCATTGTGTATACACGATTTAAGGTTCAAAAACGCTGTTTTTTCCACATACCATGCATGTTTGTAGCTCCTCTTTGTCCCGCCTCTCTGAAACGTGCAGATATTTGACAAAGCTCATCGATCTGTAAAGCGAGGTGTGCTATGATTGGCCAGTTAACCAGTGCATAGTGATTGGTCGAATACTGCAAGCGTGTGACGGAAATGTGACGCCTCTTACCATATTTGGAACAACAGGTTCCAAAGCAATTGTGCTGACAGGTACGCCCACCTTACTTGCGTAAACATTGGGCGGTCTTTGTCAAATCATACCACGAACTGACGTGGATTTGTGGGGGTGTGGTCAGGCAGGTCTGGGTGAGCATTCGCTTTTAGATAGAATGCATCTTTTATTACGACACTTTAATTTTTGCAATTTTACATGTCTACTACATGCATGGGCAACTTGTAACACACCAAAGACACAGAAAAACACGTATTCACGCCATATGACCCCTTTAACTACTTAGAAAGTCAAAAGGAAATGAAACATTGCTAAGAATGTTGTTCAGACTGACTGAAGCCTGACACAAAAATCTGATTGATTAAATCTGATCTGATAACACCAGAAAACAACCATAAAGCAGATTAAGTAGCCTAACTATACTCTCTTGGGACATGTTGAATTTTCCTGTTTAGACATTTGTTAAACATTTCTCTGATGTGTAACGTTTTATACAACTTTAACAGGAGAGCTTTTTAAGAGACCTATCCAAAAGTTAAGGAATAAAAACAGGAGTGTCAAGAACTTGGAACGCTGTTGAGGTCAAATCTAAAAAAAGTGCATATGCGTCCCCTAGTGGAGTAATAAAAATATGTATACATGGTACTGATCTTTTAGTGCACAATTGCACCCTGTCACAATCTCTAGCGAAGCGACGGTGACTGGCCTGGACGTGTCAGCCGTGAGTGCTACCGCGAAATTGTAACCTACCAGTGGGTAGGTAGGGGGTCCCAGAGCTTTACTTGAAAGGTGGTACCGTAAGGCCACTGGGTAAGCACTACTTCCTCAAGCGGGGGATGCGCTACAGAGACCACTTCCTACCGGAGGGAGGAATTTAGTGGAGATACCAACATGGTCTCACCGATGGGGGAGAACTCGTGGGAAGAATGTGTGGACTGAAGGAGTTAACCGCGAGGTGGAAGTCCACCTAGGGAAGGTCATGGGTTACCAAGGTGGGAACCAATCATGAGGATACATCAGACGGAACCGCCCTGCTGGGGGGTTACAACGTCCGGTAGCACTAGGTCCGGTTAGAGCTATGTTGTGGATAACTCAGTTGGTACCCGGCCTACGGGGCAGGGCTGCTCTGCCCAGCCTGCCCGCAGGAGGTGCTTGCTTAGTGATGGATGGAGTGCCTGTTCTTCACCCAGTGGGGGAAGAAGGGAGGCTAGTTTAGTACGCTGACCCGCTTAGGAGAAAGGGGAGAAGCTACTGTCATAGGCGTACACCCTATCAGCCGCCAGTCTTGCCTGATGCCTGCAAGACTCGAGCTGATACTGGTTTTACGCGGAGGCTGTAGGACCTCGCGAAGGTGATGGGTGTAGCCCAACCTGCAGCTCTGCATATGTCTGCCAGAGAGGGGCCTCGAGCCAGTGCCCACGAGGAGGCTGTACTCCGTGTGGAGAGAGCTCTCACCCAGTGGGCCCGGGCGATCTTAGGACAGGTACGCCGTAGTGACGGCGTCCATGATCCAGTGCGCTAATCTCTGTTTGAGACAGCCCTCCCTGCTGATCTCCAAAACAGACAAAGAGCTGCTCAGAGCTCATGGGGCTCTGCGTGCGGTCCAAGCAGAGGCGCAATGAGCGTACTGGACACAACACGGATGGGGTTGTCACCACTTGTAAATTCACCACCTGGTGTAGGGGGAGTGGTGGGAACTTTGGGTACATAGCCAGGATAGCGTGAGAATCACCGGGCCCGAGTTCTAGGCAATCTGTGGACAGGGAGAATGCTTGTAGGTCCACTACCCTCTTGAGCGCCATCCGGAGAGCCGTCTTCATCGTGAGGTGAGAAAGAGCGGCATATCTCCGAGGGAACCAATCGGCATATCTCCTAGCCTGAGCCTGAGTGATGGTCCTAACCTCCACAGGAGGTAGGCCACTCAGGATCTCCTCATCTCGTCCAGGGGCCAGACATGGAGGTTCCAGAGGTCTGGCCTGGGATGCCATAACGTGCCCTTCCCCTGGGAAAGCAGGTCCTTCGTCAGGGGAATCGGCCAGGGGGAGCTGTCATCAAGAGCATTAGCTCCGAGAACCAAGCCCGGTTGAGCCAGTATGGCGCAACTAGTACACTTGATGCTCCTCTTCCCTGACCTTGCACAGGGTCTGTGCAATGAGGCTCACTGGGGGGAAGGCGTACTTCCGCTTGTCCCACGGCCAGCTGTGCGCTAGATCATCCGTGCCGAGGGGGCCCTCGGATGGGAGTACCCTAGCGGGCAATGGGTGGTGTCCAGGGAGCCGAACAGGACAACCTAAGCCCACCCAAACTGTACCCAATGAGCTGGACTGCGTGGGGGTGGAGTCGCCACTCTCCGCGAGGCGTCAACTGACGAGAGAGCGCATCGGCTGTCTGGTTCAGGTCGCCTGGGATATGTGTGGCTCGCAGGGATCTGCTCACCTGCGGACTCCACAGGAGGAGGCGTCGGGCGAGTCGTGTTAGCTGCCGCGAGCAAACATCACCCTGGCGGTTGAATACGCTACGGCAGTTGTGCTGTCCGACCGGACCATCACGTGCTTGTCCTGCACGAGAGGTTGTAGCCCCTTCAGTGCGGGTAGCACATCCAACAACTCTAGGCAGTTGATATGCCTGCACAGGCGGAGGCCCGTCCATCGCCCCGACACTGCGTACCCATTGCACACGGCACCTTAACCCTGCAAGGAGGCGGCTGTCGTCACCGCGACATGCCTCGTGACCTGCCCGAGAGGGACCCCCGCGTAGAAAGGTCATTGAAGACCAAGGCATTAGGGTGCGTCGGCAGAGAGGCGTAATCACCATCCGCCTGATGCCGGTGTACCCCGCTCTCCAGGGAACTCGAATCTGTAGCCAGTGTTGGAGCGGTCTCATGTTCATCAACCCAAGGGGTATCACCACCGCCGAGGATGCCATGTGCCCAGGAGCTTCTTGTTTCAGGGGGCCCGCTGACTGCTTGAAATATTCCAGGCAGTTCAACATTGACTGAGCGCGCTCTGTAGTCAGTCACGCTGTAATGGAGTTAAGTTCCATACCAAGAAAGAGGATGCTCCGCACAGGGGAGAGCTTGCTCTTTTCTCGGTTGACCTGTGGTCCCAATCGATCTAGGTGCCGAAGCACTAGGTCCCTGTGTGTACATAACAGATCTCGCGAGTGTGTCAAATGAGCCAGTCGTGAGATAGTTTAGTACCCGCACACCTCTCTCCGTGAGGGGAGTGAGGGCGGATTCCAAGATCTTCGTGAAGACTCGTGGGGACAGGGACAGACCGAAAGGGAGGACTCTGTACTAATATGCCTGACCCTCGAAAACGAACCGTAGGAATGGGCGATGACGAGGGAGAATCGAGACATGAAAGTAAGCGTCCTTCAGGTCGATTGCAATGAACCAATCTTGACATCTGATAGATGCCAGGATGCGCTTCTGCGTGAGCATCCTGAACGGCAGCTTGAGTAGGTGCCTGTTCAGGGTACACAGATCTAGCAACCCCCTTTTTGGGGACGATGAAGTACAGGCTGTAAAACCCGTTGAACATCTTGGCTAGAGGGACGAGCACGATTGCTTCCTCACCAGAGGGGTGGCGACCTCGGCCCGAAGCACGGTAGCATCGTTGCCTCTGCCTGAGGTTTGGAGGATGCCCGAAACTTGGGCGGGCATTTGGGGAGTTGGACCACGTAGCCGAGACGGATCGTATCCCGTAGTCACCGTGACGGTTTGGGAAGCTCTTGTCAGGCTCCCAGGGACCAAGACAGGGAGGCTAGGGGTACGTTCTGCTTCATCGACCTCCTGGGGGGTGGTTCAATGGCTGGCAGTGTGGATCCCTCGCCGTGGGGGGGGCCCCCAGAGAGGAGATCAGTTCTGCTGTTTTACCTGCCTGGCGATGATGTAGCACAACGCACCATCGATTGAGAGTGCATAGGCTGATGATTATCCTCAACATTGGGTCTTGCCTCAACGTTGAGTTGCCAAACACCGTTGTGTAGAGGGGGTGAGAGCGGCTGTGATAATACCCAGACGATGATGTAGCACAACGCACCGTCGATTGAAAGTGCTTAGGCTGCTGATTATCCTCAACATTGGGTCTCGCCGTGACGCAACGTCGAGTTGCCGAACACCATCATGTAGAGGGTGAGAGCGGCTGTGATAAACACCCAGAGAGAGAGAGAAAACTCTTAGAAGTGGGCTGTTGGGACGGGGCAGGAACCGTCCCGAATCGACCAATCAGCGAAGGAATGGCTGGGGTCCGGCCCGAAGGTATTCTCGATCTCCCTGGGGTCTTCCCATGAGGGCCGCTTTGGCTTCCGCTGCGGCTGATGATGGGGTGGTGGTCTCCTCTTCGATGTCTTCTTCCGGGGGGCCGCCTGAGTGGGGGGCGCCGAAACCAAAAGGCGTCAAAGAGGACCAGGGCTGCTGGGAAGCAGACTCTGCACGGGATCTCAACGGTCAGAGGGCGGCCGAGTAGCGGCGGGAGGAGATATCTTGATATCCTCTGTCTGCTTCTTTACTGTCGAGAACTGCAGCTCGACAGTATCACCAAACAGCCCCCCTTGCAAGATGGGTTTGTCGAGAAAGCGGACTTTCTCGGCGTTACTCATCTGTGCAAGGTTCAGCCAGAGGTGTCTCTCCTGGACCACAAGTGTGGACATCGCCCGACCCAGGGCCCGCGCGGTCGCCCGTAGAGCGAGGTCGGTGATGGCGCGGAGTTCCTGCATAAGCGCTGGGTCGGTCGTACCCTCGTGGAGCTCTCTCAACGCCTTGGTCTGACCTGCAGGATGGCCATAGCGTGGCGAGAGGGGACAGCTTGGCCCACAGCAGAGTAAGCTCTCGACATCTTGAATGCCGAAAAACCTACATGCTTTGGACGGGAGTCTAGGTCGAGCCCCTGGGGGACATCGACGTATCCTCTAACTGCCCCACCATCGAGGGAAGAAAGGGCGATGGAACTAGTTGACATGCACGCGCCGAAGGGGGCATTCCAGGTCGTACTAAGTTCCTCATGCACTTCCGGGGTAACACAGCACTGGGGGCGAGTATTGCTTGGAGCCGCTCTCAAACCCGAGGTACCATGTATCCAGCCACGAGCGTAGGGAGAGGCAGTGCGTGCACTGCAACCCAATGCCGGCGGTCTGAGGAAGTATGGCTGACATTTCGACGTCCGCTTCTTCCTGGGCTCGACCCCCCGAGGGAGGGAGCTCCGAGGAATCGTCGGAGTCCGATGCCAGTAAGTCACCCTCCGATGCTGCAACGGACATATCATCACGCACCGTTTCCGAATATGTGGTTGAGGAACAAGACGGTGGGACCGTCTCATGGGGAACGGTCAGACGAGCGAGACGAGGTGTGAACGGTCCGCGAGCCGGTGGCTGACGGATTAGCGCTCACAGTAATCCTCATATTACCCTTGCTGCTCGCCGTAGCTGACGGCAGGGCCGTAGTCCTGTGGGACCACAGCCACCCGTGACGCAACGTCTGAATCGTCAACCGCCCGCAGTGTGGGCAGGACGTATCCACAAGGGCTGCCCCAGCGTACTGGAAGCAGACCTCGTGTCCGTCCCCCTCCTCGATGAGTGTGTTGCACCCACGAGAACAGCGGGACATGCCACGCTGGAGAAATTTGCTCTTTTAGAGAAAAAACTCGAACACTTCTGGAACCGCCGAGACGCCCAGGGGAAGTCGCCGCAGGAAGGGACAGTCCGCTGCACCACGTTGTAGAACCGGCAGTCTTGTAGTTGCTATCTTGTAGCGAAGTCTGTTGATCATGAGCGAAGGCTCCGAAGAACAAAAGGTGAATGAATGAGGCACGCGTCTCCCTTTTATACCGAGATATCCAGGGGCGGAGTCCGGCATGCAAATTTCATTTGCCAATTTCATTGGCCTTTTCTAAGAAGTCGGAAGCAATTTGTTCTCAGGGACGAACCCCATCTGTCGGCTAGTCACAATGTCGAGAGACCGACAGAAAGGGAACCTTGTGTAGCACCTTTTTATTTGACGAGTGTATCAATGCTGGGATATGGAAGATAACATAAAATCATTGCACAGACTTCACAGCAGATGTTGTCAGATGTATCTTTATATTTTTGCATTGTTTTAAATATTTAAAATATCCACAGTTGATCTTCCTCAGATACATATTTTCTCCATTACAATAAAAGGATATTGTTGACATGCTGGTAGAGCAGATAAAGTCCATGAGAGCATCTTACTGTTACATGAGGAAATATATTCCTGCTTCATCCAGTTTTCCAATTAACACCACTTCAGGATTTCACGATTCACGCTGCATATTCAGGTCATGCCCTAACTCTTCATTCAGTGTGATTCATAAGAATTCAAAGCTGAAGTTCATGCTCCAAAGATCATACATCAGTTAAAACTTTCATTTCAACCTCAATTCCGACCACTTAGACAAATTTCATGGAACCAAGTTTGTTTTGTTCTGTTCTCATGCTCCACACTAAATGAATCCTGGGAACAGAGACTGCAGGAGCAGAATCACTCCGACCACCATCAGACCACAGAAAATCAGCACCAACCATAATGGGAACATTCCTGGATAGAGAGGATGAAATACAGGAGCATTAATTAAAACATTCACAAGCCTCATTTAACAATCTTAACCATCTTTCTGGGCTCTTTGTCTTAAAGCAACACTTTGGAACTTTTGCTCACGGCTCCCCCATGTGGTTGATGAGCGCAATTGTCTGTTACCAGTGTCATAAATAATGTCGCAGTATAGGCTTCCCCATGGGCAGCGCAATACACATGAATTTATTTAATAAGCTGATGAAACCGGCGAATGCAGGAACGTCATTTGGAAACCTCTTCCGCAGGCAGGGGATGGGCGGGACTGTGTGTACCGCTACGAGGCTGCTCAGGGAGCAGCGGCAGTAGAATACGTCCAGTTAAGAGTTGGTCTTCACTGAAATTGTTATAGAGACATTATTTTAAGGTTGAACAACTACAAAGTGTTGCTTTAATGAACAGAGATAACAGACAGTGACGGGATATTATTGGGGAGTTGGATCAGACACTTTGCAAGCTACACTTAATCCAGCATCACCGGCAAACAAATATTCCTTTAAGACTGATCACCAGTCATACTTACTTCGGTTGGCTACTGCATGCATCTGACAGCGACTGTCCACGGCTACACTCAACATGACCACTTCATTATCCCCCTTTATGGCTTGACTTTTAGAAGTGTCAGGCAAAAAGGTTAGGTCTGTGACAACAATGCCATGTGATTCCTGGATGTAGTACAATTTCTGGTGTTATGAGAAGAGATGGATAAATCAGTACAAGAATGATCACATTTCAAAATGAAGAAAGATTGTGTTTTTCTCACATACCTGCAAGGAAAACGCTATATAAATGGCCACAGATCCAGTCACAGTTCCAAGACCAAGAAATGTTCCAGAGTCACTGCAACCAACAAATAACCATGAAATATAATTTACTTCAACAGTGGTTAATGACTAAAAGTTACAGGATACTTTCTGAATCCTAGTGACCTACATAGACAACATCATAACTGAGATGAAACCACAGTTAGAAAAATAGTTCTGCATGCCACACAAACAGGGCCTCAACATCGTTGTGTTGGAAATGTGGTTTTGGAACAAAGCAACATAAATATCCACTGTACCTCACAGTAAGACAGGATATGACTTCATTTCCACACGGCTTAGTGAGTAGTGGCAGGAAAGCTCGTCCATCCCATTTAGTGATGTAGCACGGTGGGGGTCTGCGGTCCCGTTTGTGCGGGATCTGGACCGTATAGAGTCTCAAAGCATCTTTTTGGTCCTCGACCTTTGCAAACCTGGCTTGGAGCAATACAGCATAATAATGAGATCATGACAAAACATCAAGAACATCTGACAGCTGTCGGTTTAGTAAAAGCGACTTGCCTGCATGACTTGTAGCGGTAAGTCTTCTCTGCAATTTTAGGCATATTTTCATACCAACACAACCCCACAGCAAGCTGATCGCCGCTCCACACGCTGCACTCGAAATCACGACCTACTGTTACAATGTGCTACATTAAAAAAAGAGAAAATAAATCAAAGTTAGAATACATAGAAAAGGCTCTGCTCATATCTATCTCTCAGAACAGTATGAGCTACCTTTTTATCAGGACTGATGTTGATATCTTCCAGTTCATCTTTATGGGCTTTAAAGTTTAATTTCTCCTTTATGGAGGGAAACTGTAGAGAGAAACATGTTAACACCCCAGGATGCTGAAAAAGTGTCCCAGGACTAATTGAGGAACAACCTCACCTCCCAAACTCTGACGTAACCGTCGGCACCTCCGCTCAGCAGAAGTGTAAGATCAGCGCTAAAACAAACACATTTCACGCAGGGGTCCTGAGGGCTGAGATCTCCTTGCACCGCACCAATATCCTCAACTGAGATTTGAGGTGACTCCTCCTTCATCTGGGGCGCATCTCCTCCACCTCCATTCTGGCCTTTTCCAGCTCTCCTCCTGACTGCAGCCTTTTCTCCAGCTCCTGTAAATTCAGTTTTTGACATTTTAGCTGGACCAAGTAAAACTGTACTCTCTATAATCAGGCGCTAGAAGTGAACTCGGATGTAATTTTGTTTCATTTTAGTGACCAGGTCTCATACCACTTATCATATACGGTTATTTTTTCGAACCTGAATCACTTAGTATTAATTATAATAACTTGTTCATTTCTTACCATCATCATTATCAACAGCGGATAACGGATAAAATATATTAATGTGTAATTTATTCCCTTTGAAACAGCATTGAAAGGCAGTCCGGCCAAGCCTTTTAGTCCAAAACTGAAGAAAGTCCTTTGGGAGTCTGCGTGCAGTGCTTACAATGGATAATTTAATATGCTCCTTATTCTATCATCTCTATAAAAGTATAATGAGTTGCTCAGCATTTTTTGCATGTAATTAGCTTTGAACGGTAATCTGTAAGGGCCGAAACAGGTTACTTTTTCAAAGCTTTAGAAATGCACTGTATTGGAATTATGCAAATTTAAAAAAGTAACACACACACACACACAGATCATATAATTATGAACAAGCTATATTTTTTTGTTTGCTATTAACCTGTTAGCTGTCGGTCCCCTTTTTTGAGGGTTGGGCTAAAAAGTGATTTCAACTTTTAAATTAGTGTAACTCTGGAATGCTTTGGTCTAGAGACCTAATCTTGGTCTTGTTTTAAAGAAGAGATTCTATACTTTATTGTAAAAAAAGTCTGGAGTTGAAAATGAAATTAAAAAATAGTTATAGCAGTTTAATTGTCATTTAGCTGATATCACAAAAAATGTGGTTTCTGGGATAATTTGAATCGTAACACCAACAACTGCCACTAGGTGGTATATAGGCTCCATCATTATTTATAAGAAGGACATTCTTTGAGCTTTCCAATGAAATAGAAGTTTTTTAGATTTATTTTTTAATTTACAATAAAATATGATTATGAATATGTAATTTTTATAATGGTACCCAATGGGCCCAGTGACATTTGAGAATTTTTTTTACTCAAGCTTTTACTAAGTGATTTCTATTGCAAAACAATTCTGAAATATAAAATCTACATGCTTAGAGCTTTCCAATGATATATAGCTTGTCAGGATTAAAATGGAATTATATTGCATAACTTCAGTGTTCCACTGAAACGGTGACATTTAGCAGCATTTAATAGTGTTTATGCTCACTCTTGTTATAAATGAATAAATTACTACTCCTACATAATTTATTTTTGTAAAACACTGGTCAAATATGTATTGTAGAGTCTTAGACCTTTCCAATGATATATAGTTTGTCATGATTAGATTTAGATTTAGTTGTGAAAATTGAAGTAAACCTAGGTGTTCCAAATCTCAGGCCAGCCCAGATGACTTTCTCCAGCTGAACACAAACAAATTTACGACACATTTTATTGACGGATCGACTTATAATCGATTAACGAGGTGTTTGAGCGATAGGCGGCAAGCCTCAACAGATAGTATATAACATGTTGTGGTGCTGCGCTTCGTCTGACACCATGTTTGCAGCATACGTGACATTTAAAATTTAATGCATTGAAGCAAGCACGTATCGCCTGCACGCCTGGTTAGGACCAAAACTATAAATAACATGGAAAAGTGTTACGTCAAGTCACATCTGTCGAAAGTAATCAATTAGAGGACGTTGCATGGATGCGTTGTTGCATCTATTTTCTACCTATTTAGCAAAAATAAACACGTTAGCAATAAAGGAGCAATAGTGCTGATATTGTTTCACTTTTATTACCTGACTGATTCATTTGGATTATTTAAAGGATGGATGTTTGCTTTTTCAAACTATGCCATGTTGGTACCTCTTGGAATATATTTGCAAAATGTAATGTTTTTTTTAATGAAAAGTGTGAGCAAGTTATCTGAGAATTTCATATTTGGATGAACCATTTCCTTAAATGCATATTCAGTTTCTTAAAAGTTTTAAGGTTCTGGAGAACAGAAGCCTCTACTGACCATCTTTAGCTGCCGATTTCTTTGTTTGTTTGGGTGAACATTGACTGAACTTCATCAAAGTACAGTTGCCATCCTGTCCTGCGGCGATCACATCGCCACCCAGCGCCATGTTCATCGTGGCTCGTGTGTCCGTTTCATGAGTGTGCACCAGGGTGGCACTGTGCCTACCACCCACCAGCTCCAAACTTAGGAAATGCTGTGAACAAAGGGTGAAACTCCTGTTACTAATAACGTAATGCTAGTGTACTCCTAAACACTGGAAATTTTATTTTGAGCAAAAATACTCATTGTAAAGTTTTCTCTTCAAAATAAACAGACCAAAATTACTAATAACTTAGCACTACACAGATTTTTTTCTAATCAAATGAATATCTACAGTATAATGGGAATGTCAGTTTAAAGAAACAGTTCTCTTTCCTTTGTTTCTGACAGTTAGGTAAAACAGTTTGACCATATACATGTATTTGTTCAAGAAATATTGTTGCTCATACCACTCCATTCTTGATCCCAGTTTTTGAGGCTCCACCCCCTCCAGCAGTAATAATCAGTCCCGTCTTGGGGTCGATTTTAACAGTATACAGAGGAAAGGGTGCTCTGTACAGCTCTGGTGCTCTTTGTTTACCCATGGCTTTCTGCGATCACTGGACTCTGGTCTGAAAATACCTGACAGTTATAAACAATTCCATAAAACCTATAGACACATTTGACTACATTGGTTTAAAAAGATGCTAGCATTTTTGCTATGCCCCTATGTTCTATGCATGACTTCTAATTGTTCTACTTGAACTATTCAAAACAACCTGATTATGGCAACCACTGTTTTAGTTTAAATCATCTGATTTTCCATGTTCTTAATATGAATTTCCACACTGCTTTTAAATTTAAAGCAAAAACGTATATGGATAGAAACAAAGCCAAGAAAAAAGCTACAAAACTACAAAATAAAGGGAATGGACTACAATCCCATGACATACTTGGGCTGACATCACTGAATGTCTGAATGTGACACTTGACTTACATTTAAACATGAAACAAGTTTGAATATTCAGAATAATTCACGATGCTTCATGTAGATAAAGCATTATGTCTGATTGGAGGGTCCCTCTAAGGATGATGGGTGATGTAGTTCTTCTTCGGAAATTTGTAAATATAACATGATATTTTAATGAGGCCGCGATCGTACTGTGCCTTTTACAGTGAACACGTGACGTTATCTTCCTTTCAAAAGTCCAAATCAATACGGTTTTTTAATTTCTATGTAGGATTCTTACAACACTGCAAAAAATACTTCCTTAAATTCAACACACGCATATAACATAATAACAGCATTAAGACTACAGGAACGTACAGTATGACCATCAGACTTCATACCCATACAAAGATCGAGAGTCTCTAGGGTTCATATTCAGCACTTGCGTTTACAATAAGCTCTTGAGCTCAATATGTCAGTCATGTTATTTAGACTACAGGATATCAGAACAACACTAATCCATCCGGCTCTAGTATGTAATGTTATCTCGCAATCGTCACGTTTACAGCAGATGTAACTAAAGTCACTGCACCTGTGTGTGTGGACGCTCTCCGGTCTCTCACCGCAGTGTTCAGTGGACATGCCACTGTTTTCTTTCAATAAATACTTCAAAACATTTGTCAAAGAGCCATCTACTTCCTCTGTTTCCCTAGCTACACGTCAGCATAGCGTCATATCCTGCGTGCCTGCGTCATACGTCCGTCCGAGCATCCTGCGCGTGATCGTAGTAAGTGTAGTATTTGCGCAATAAATGTGTGAATAAAATTAGCCAAACGGTTTCTGGACTTTTCAGATAATTATTAGTTATATAACTAACTTTATGATAACTAACAAATATGCACATATGGAAATAACTACGAAAGTTAGTAAACATAATTTAATAGAATAATTAAAATGTATAAAAACATAATTTATATGCATTAATGTTGCAGATAAAAGCATTGCATTAACATTACAAAAAGTTCACAATTTTGTTACACAATTCAAAGCAGCATGACATCGGGTTTAATTTCTTTGCTTCCAACTAGGGGAGCCCACCTGTCTTTATAGCATTAAGGGGCCACCGAAATATCCATAGGCTATGTCAAAGTTGTATGCAACAGACAATGTAGTAGGCAGAGTACAAATCATGATCATTTAAGAAATTAAAGATGCAACATTCGAAACCTAGACCTTTACAAATAGTTCTTGGTTTCTTTGTTTGAATATTTGAAAGACTTTGTTTCACTTCTTGCTTTAAGCTGGATACCACATTAGGTCTTTTAAAACCTTTTCACACACTTGATTTTTGCAGTCCTGTAGCTTTGAGTTTTAAATAAAACACATTAGTATTATTTAGTAACCCACTAGAGGCTTATTTTAAACAGCTTTGAACAAAAGTTCTAACATAAGGTCAATATCTCTATTGGAGATGGAGCAAAAGTGAAAATTAGACAAGGTGCTAAAAGGTCAGTTTCTAAACTCTCTCTGTCCGTGGAGATTGAAGTCCCACACTTCCACATGCATAATCAAGTATGACATAATAATTCTCGCATGATCCTCCCATGAGGCAGAGCAAATTTAATAATTACCGCGCTGCCTGACTTCCCTATAGGGTTCTCTTTGTGTACTTAGCAACAAGAGCCTGGGAATAGGCTATATATTAATTACCACAAACAGTGTTTAGGTGCACAGCACAGTCAGTTCTGCAGCTTTAGATGACTCTTGTCGCTTTTAGTGTTTACAGAAAAAAGGTTTTGGCAAGGATATGTCACATTCATGGTTGAATAGGGTGCACTGCACTGATGTGTTTGTCGTGATGATGGGATGTTGATGGGTTCTATGCTTTATGAAGGTCAGCTGTCTGACTATTGATTACTTGTTCAATACAGGGTTTCAGTGGAATAATCAATATGACCCCGAGGTGGTGTCACACAGTCCAATCTTTTACTGTACAGCCAGTGTCTGTTTTAACAGTATAGTGATGCAGATACGTATTAAGGGTTTATTATACCATTTCTAACGGTGCTCTGCAGGCTTCCTACCTATAGTCCGTGTTACTTCACTATGCCTATATACACATAA
Source organism: Triplophysa rosa (assembly GCF_024868665.1). Classification (NCBI taxonomy): domain Eukaryota; kingdom Metazoa; phylum Chordata; class Actinopteri; order Cypriniformes; family Nemacheilidae; genus Triplophysa; species Triplophysa rosa. The sequence continues at coordinate 253,879 of NC_079914.1, forward strand.
TACATACACCAACAGAAATGTACTGTATACAGTAAACATATATATATATATATATATATATATATATATATATATGTGTGTGTGTGTGTGTGTGCATACATATGCATAAATTGAATAAAGTCTCTTTTTTAATCCTGTCTCTGTCAGAGTAAATATTAGTCCACAGCTATATTCAAACACACAATAAAGCATTTTTGTGTGAATGTCATGTATCTGTACGTGGAAACATTTAAAGAATATGTACCCTGCCTCAACATGTGACAAACCTGCTTTATTGTATTTTAAATCTCAAACACTTACAATTTAGGAATCATTTGTAGATTTAGATAAAGCTTTAGTCTGATAATAATGCCCACTTTAAGCATAAACTGAAACAGCACAAAGTATAAGCTTAGCCTACTATACACAAAGATGGACTGCATGTTTTAGCTGTTGACAACTAGCCTTTTGCTCCACCGTGTAAAAAGGGGAGGTAATTTATTAGTGGGAATCCTATGAAGAGTAATATAATTAATATTAATGTATTTGCTTGACTGAACGATTGAGAAACGTCAGACTGAACAAATTCATTTTAATGACACAAACCTTGACATAGTAGTATTGGTCATTTTCGCTTTTAGCAGTTAGAGGTCTAATTCATTTCAATGCTCGCTCGCTCGGACGTTCGTTTCAATGAATTGATTCAGAAACGGAATTATTGGTCTTTGAGTCATCGCTTAAAGGGTGTCGCATGTGCTCAAGCGGAATGAGTGTATTTATACATATTTTCTGTTTATTCCGAATGTTTACTTTACACGGGTAGCGTCACTTTTGGCACTGTCCATAAATCCAACCTGTCACCCACATTTAAGTTGCACTCTTACAGTCGATCGATTTGGGAATCGATTCGAATGAATCATTAATAAACGCCGGCTCGCACGAATGATTCGCGAATCGGAAATCGCAGTAAAGTGAGGACGACCGAATCTCTCTGTATGCACACACACACTCAATGAAAAGTCCGGGTTGTGAACTGCAAACCTTGTCAAAACAGTCAGCAAAACGGAATGTTGTTTCAGTATCCCGCTTTTATTCACGCGTGATTCTCGAAGACTCGAATACACCGCACTGTGGATTTTTACTCGCTTTACGGGTGATTTCTCCTCCGCATCTGAGATTTGTCTTTGTCACATCTGCAAAGGACCGCTAACAGAGCTGTTATGTGTAACAGAGCTGGTATGTGTTATATGGACACGTTTAACGGATATGTTTTGGATACAGTATGATGAAGCCTGACACGGACAGTCTGGGGAGATTTACACATTTTCATCACTAAACCTTTACCTGGATCTTTTTTTCGCGTGTCTTATTAAAACATTAAACGCGGTCAACAGTAAACCGTCAGGATGTGTACCGTTTTTAACAATAACAGAGGATAGCAGCGGTGTATTGCCATATTTCGTACGGCGTGAGAGCGCAACATGTATTTCCTGCCTGAATCCTGCATGCACAGACAATGTATAGCCTACAGGAAGAGAGAGGCACGATAACAGACTGTATCAGGCCTCCGATCACGATCACGTCTAATTTCTCCATTTAACCTGCCTAAAGGCTTTCATTTCATTTATCACAGCGTGTCATGTCGATCTGGGCAGGAGAATCTCGTTCGGTGGTCGCATTGCTTCCTTCCTGATGCCTGATGTTCTTCATCCATGCAAGGATTCACCATGGAAACCCAGAGTGAGCTCTGGTGGACACACAGACTGGACCCTGGACTGGAAAAACAGAGCCAGATGAATTCGTAAACGGCTTCTTTACCCTTTGATATTATTCATATTTGGCAACTTGTTAAGACAAAGTCATAAAGCTGTTGTCATTTGCTTGAGAACCGCATCCCAAGTGCCAAAGCGTCTCTAGAAGACCAAGAGGTGCTGGCAGATGCCCATGCCGTACAGTACAGAGAACATGCAAACAAGATCTGCTTCAATGTCTAAACATGCAGTGCATGACAATCACGTTGCGACTTTAGATCTGATCAGCGTACATCTCAGGTTCAGACATTTGTGGACACATTTTAAAGACATTCAAGCAAGCAAGCACATGTTTTTTGAACATATGCTACGTTAAAGAGGACAAAACCCTGCAAAAAAATCCTTGTTCAGTACTTATTACATTCAGACCTCGACAATGCCTCGGAACCGGGCCTTTTCGGAGCCGGAGTATTCTGCTGAATATTCGGCGGACTGTTCGGTCACCCTGCCCTCTGACCCTGGTCAAGCCGTGGGACGAACCCACGAGGTGACCGTGCGCAGTTCCGGCTGCTGCCTGTGTTTGCCGCGGTTCATGCGGCTAACCTTTGCTCCTGACTCTCTGGAGAACCTCTACCAGACCTATTTCCGCCGCCAACGGCATGAAACCCTGCTGGTGTTGGTGGTTTTTGCGGCCCTTTTTGACTGCTATGTCATTGTGATGTGCGCTGTGGTTTATACCAGCGACAAACTGGCATCTGTGGTCGTGGCATCGGTGGGACTGGCCGCAGACGTGGTACTTTACTTGTTGTGTCGGTACGGCCTGCTCCCTGACCGCGTGTCACGTCGCCTGGTGCCCTATGCCCTCTGGCTTCTCATAGCAGCCCAGATTTTCTGTTACCTAGGATTGAACTTTGCCCGCTTCCACCAGCCCAGCGACACTGTAGGCTGGCAGGCCTTTTTTAGCTTTTCCTTCTTTTTGACACTGCCGCTCCGGCTAACTCCTATAGTGCTCATCACAGCCGTTTCCTGTGGGGTGCACACCCTGGTGTTGGGTGTCACCATCGCACAGCAGCAGCAGGAGGACATTCAGGGGGCAGCTCTCGGAAGACAGGTGAGATAAATGGCGACAACAGTTTAAAAGAATAAGAATCTAAAAGAAGAGTCTTTCAAAGAAGCTGAGAATCTCAAGGCACATGATGGTTTGGGTCATATAATAGGGTTGGGTATCGTTTTTTTTATTCGATACCTGTGCCAAATCTATACTTTTAAAACAGTACCGGTGCTTAAACGGTGCCTAGATCGATACTTTTAAAAAGAGCCACAAAGCACTGGTGGATGACATTAAAGAACAATATATTTAATTAAAAAAACATTTATTAAATAATTAAAAACAATTTCACAATTAAAGTTTTAAGTGAATGTGAAATGAGCATGGACACTAACATTGAAAGATGTACAACCATAACATTTAATACCATAGTTGTATTAAATATGGGCAGAAGATGCCTTGAATATATCAAGAGATTAAGTCCATTTACTAGCTCCTTCTAGGCTACATTATATGTGCATTGTTTTAAAAACAGACAGTATATATAATGAAAAAGTATAATTATATGCCCAAACATGCAGGCAGAATAAAAAGCTTGACAGACTGATGTCCAGAGATCAGACTGACAGATGCTATAAGGTTTAAGCACTTTCTCTGCTGTGTCTCGCTTGTCTTTCTTGTCAAATGCGTTACTGTTAAGAACGAGCTCCACTGCACGCAGCACGCGCTTAATTTATTTTAACAAATAAATACAAATAAAGCGCAACAGTTTTATTGTGATCGCTTGCATTACAGACGCGACATGTGCGTTTCGAATTAACGTTAATTTCACTTTAAAACTTGCCTTACGCGGCGGTTGAAGTTAAAGACTGCGCCAGGTGATGAATGCTGAACTCGCCGAGATGGATGGAGGGAGAGAGCGCACACTAAAACTGCCTTTCACTACGATGAATCCACGGGTCATGCGCTTAACCAGGCCCGGATTAAGAACTCAGAGGCCCCTGGGCACAAGTGTTTTATGGGCCCCCCATACACACACATGCGCACAATAAAGTTTTAAATTAGCCTAGGGTACTATGTGTATGAAACACCTCTATGTTTCAGGATTACAGGATTACATTGACAAGTTACAAATTATGATCACAACCTGAAGGACAATATCAACACCTGTACACATCCTCCATCATACAGAATTTACACCACATGATTGCAACAAGGCCTTCCTGGACCAGCAACAACAATATTAAGACCTTTCCCTGCATACTGTAACTCACTGGCATATTCAAGCACACACTACCACACCTCAACCTTTTAATTCAGTTCTATCAGATTCTTCCATAATTCAACACAAACACGCCGGATTCACAAAACTGTTCTTAAGAGAAAATATAAGAACTTTCTTCAGATAAATTACAGAAAGTTCTTAAGAATATTCTTAAATGCAATTCTACTCTTCAAAGAATAAACGAGCAGTCTTTGTCAATGATTATACTACAAGAGTAATTTGTCCATTCGTTAAACTTTATTTCCCTTACGAAAATTTACCATGGTTTTACTAGTTAAAACCCAAAAAACATGGTTACTGTAGTAAAAAAATGGTTATCACAAAATAACCATGGTTTTTAAAACCACGTTTTTGTAAAAACCATAGTAAACGATGGTTACTGTAGTAAAACCATGGGTTTGCCCTGAGTAATCAATGCACCAAAAAAACATGGTTACTAAACTTGTACAACAAAAAAAAACATGGTTAATTTTCGTAAGGGTTGTGTAACAAGCACCTCGCGACTCACGTTATTATGTAAGCATGTAATGTGTTACAGTAAACGACATTAACAAGTATTATAAGTATACTTCTTTAGCATATATATTATGACATCATCATATTTGTGTGTATGTAAACATTTTGCAATGTATGTAAAAGATCTGTGGATTATCTAATAATGAAGGCTAAATATTGGTAAAGTAAGGCATCACTGATCAACATTATATCAATATAAAATAATTCACAGTTGGCAAGGAAACACCACCAAATAAATGTAAAAAAACCTCTAACCTTTTAAGATTTAAGACAGCCGCGAGGGTATATCAATTCATTATATTTACAACAATAAAACCGTTCTCGTTGACATATTTTCTGTTGTCAGTTCATGACGCGACATCATCTAACTCACAATAAAAAGCGGTGATTTCAACTATTTGTTCTTTCACACAGCCTCATGGTAACCATGTGCATATTTACCGACGAACTTTGTTCATATTTATATATCCAAACAGCCGATAACAGTGACAGGTTGTTGGAAAGTCTGCTTTGTACTCATTTTATTCACGAGTCACCTGTCGTACGGTGCTGCTTCTTCCTGCCGGGAAAGAGAGACCTCGCGCTCACGGGGCAGCACTGGGGACATCTTCCCACTGAATGAAAGCTAAGGTTTATCCAAGAAGTTGCTATATTGTTGCTATGCGCTTCTTCTAAACAAAAGCCGCTGGAGGGCTCGTAAAAGTGACTAAATCAAGAGACAGACTTCCTAATTTAGAAACACTGTTTTGTGTGTGCACCTCCATGCGCTGGCCAGAGAAGCGCACGGCAGAATGAATATGGCGTAAACGCTGTTATGTGAATTTTTTCCCCTTGCCTGGGCCCCAAGCGTGCATGGGCCCCTGGGCCTGTGCCCATAATGCCCATTGGATAATCCGGCCCTGCGTTTAACCATTATATAATATGTATTGAATTTGTATTATCGGAGCTTTCTGACTCGTTCACGCGAATGAGGGCAAATGGCTCAATCGACGGCTCAGTCAGCATTTAAGTGGCACCGAAATCTGCGTTTTTATTCGGTCCATTTACATATCGTATATAGGTACCGGATTTCAGTACCCAACCCTATCATATAAGCAGTGGTTCACAAATGGTTTTGCTTTAGCTCTACTGTTCTTCATTTGGTGACCCAACATCTACAGAACTGTACAAAATCCAAAAAAGAGTCTTTCAAAATCAAAACATTGAACAAACATGGACATTCATTAATCTTACCATAAGCTGCCATACAATATCCAAAATTATAAGCATAAAATTGACTTGAATAAATATCATTTTTAGAGTTATATTGCCTTTGTAATTTGAGTTTTTGGTTTCCAAATGCCTCTTGAATTTGGCGTCGGTCTTATATAGAATGTGAAGCTAACTTCACGCCCTATGTTGCATGTTGCATGTTGCATGTTGCAGTTGCGCCGCCATCTTGAGAGGATCATACTCCACTGCTATTATTGTTTTGATATGTACCATTACTTGTTTTGTTTTATTTATGGAGAGATCGAAAGTGAAAGAACCATGGGCTTTTCCTGAACGACCCTGCGTAATGCTATTGCAGTTTTTAACACAGCAAGTCCGACCTACCTTAGTTATATATCCTAATCAAACAAGAAAAAACAAAACACTACATTGAACGCACTAGCAGCCATCCTCCCAAGATGGCGCAACATTCAACACGGCGTGACGTAGCTTCACATTCTCTATTTGGTTAGCTTCTACTAAATAACAGAATGAATTTTTGCAAAACACTATGATGTACCATACAAAGTTTGGATCTTTTTATTGCTTTGAGAAGAGATTCTCCTGAGGGTTCATATCAAAGTCCAATTGATGTTGAAAAGTAAGAACGTTTTCTCATGTACAGGATCAATGCCAAACTCAGTTGCAACAGTTTTCAACTTCAAGCACATACTTGCTCTGCAGATGTGATGAAAAATTGTCTCCCAGTAATAATTTGTAAGAACTTACTGCTATTAGTACATTAGTCCTTTATTGAGTACATTTGAAGCCTGAGAGCAATTATACATTTTTTTACATTTTCATAGCTGTTAAATTCAGTTTGTTTTTCTGACATTTATTGGATAAATGGGCACTCCCATTATCTTTAAGCATAAACTTTAATACATTTCTTTAGATTCCCGTAAAGCCACAAGACTTCATATATTTATGTGATTTTTTTTAGGATGTAAGTATTAAAAACAAGACAGAATACTAAATAACGAATGTGTTTTTTGAATTGTAGTTTACTCATAAACTGGATAAAAGCGTCTGCTAAATTACTAAATGTAAATGTAATGTATTGCTTGTATCTTGCAGTCTTAATGAAATCTTACACAGCCTTTAATAGGCATGTATAACAGTGTTTGGTTATTGTAAAATGGTTAAAAACACTGTTTGTGCTTGATTGTCATAAAGTCACACCACAAAAAATGTAATGTTTTTATAAAACATGCTTCATTTTCTTTACGCAAAAAATATGATATTTTCCCTTTGAATTTGAAGTGAAATGTCACCTGGAAATGTTTTCATGAGATTCACCTATTACACCACACCACATAAATAGAAGAAGCTTGGTGATAAAAACTGGTGTTTGTTTATGGCGATGCTGAAATGAGATGGAATAAGAAGCAGAAAGGCTTGGCATATGTCTCATGTACAGCTGCTTTGTAACAATGAAAATTGTAAAAGCGCTATATAAATAAAGTTGAGTTGAGTTGAGGTGGGTGTCGGGCCAAAGTTCTTGAGTCTTCATACTCAGCACGACTGTTTTTGGTACACACTGCGACCCCAAGAGACAAAACACACAAAGCAGTTTATTACAATACATTGCAGAACAAGAACCTGGACATCAGTCGCTCATAGGAACAACATTTTACTCCGTTTGAGTCTTTTTTTTAGTAGTGTTTCTCACAAACCTTTCCAAGAATATGTCCGGTTCTCATTCCATGGAAATTATATTTTGCATGTAATAAAAGCCTGTTTTATTCTGGGGTTTTGTGATTCTTATTACTTTAATAATACTGTGTTTGAATTAAAAGTATATCAACAAACACTATTTGTAATATTTATATTAATTGTAATAAATCAAAGGTGATATGCCTTGGTCTTGTGAGAACATAAATATCATGTCATAATTGTGCTGTACTTCTTTGCAGTTGCTGGCCAACATTGTGATATACTCATGTACCATCACAGTGGGCGTCATGTCGTACTACATGGCTGACCGCAAACACCGCAAAGCCTTTCTAGAGACCCGACAGTCCCTGGAGGTGAAGCTGAACCTGGAGGAGCAGAGTCAGCAGCAGGTGAGCGAAACAACCAGAGAAACGCAAGATGAGCAGGTGGAGTTTTGTGCTTCGCATTCTGTTAACATCACCTGCGTCCGATAAACCCTTTCCTGTTTTGCTTATTTACATTTCGAAACTTTGTTTCACACAACATATTGCACATCCTGAAATGCAAAATATGTTGTCTGTAATGCCAAAGATGAAGTGAATCAATGTTGGATGTTAATATACTTTCAGTCCTAGTTTTATGCAGTGGCGACTAGAAGTAAGCCATTGGTAGTTTGACGTCCTAAATAGTTTAAACACTGTAATTCTTTCAAACTTTGTGGTGCGTTCAAAACATTTCTCTGTTTGTTCAAGTGATCTGACATGTCCATTCTAGCGCATTCTAGCTGCTACTTTTAGACTCTACTCTTTGCATGATATAGAATGCAGTTGATTGCAGTGACTGTTTTCAAAAAGGTTTCCTGAACATTTGTCCACCTGCCACTGGATGAAGAAACAGATTCACACTGCAAGGAATGAATGTCACAGTGTTTACACTTTTCTGGGGCATCGAGGTCTTATGGGTCAGAACTCCTGCTCCATATATGAAGAGTTTGGTTCCAAAATGAGATAACTCCGTTTTTACAATTTTTCAAAAATCATGTTTTTTATTATGTTTTGTTGTGTTTATTAGCTGTATTTTTCGAGTTATTATGGCTTAAATCAAAACAAACCAACTGCAGTTTAATTTATATTAATTGGAATGCACAATAGAAAAAAAAAATTTGGAACCAAACTCTTCATATGTAGCTGTACTTTAACCATCAATATGATCTAATAGGCTGCGATCACGTGATGTTGTGTAGCTTTACATTAGAAAGCTTTTGTAGCTAGATAATAACACAGCGACAGCATGTGTTATGTTTGCTGTGTGTGTTTGTGTATAGAATAAGCAATCAGATCTTCCTAATGGTTTGAGCAAGCACTAGTAATCAGAAGTTAGGCAGAATATAGTTGTGTGCGCGTATGTAAAAGAGTGCAAAATAGGCATATAAGGCCATGTGAGGAGAAACTCCCAGAATACTAATGGAGGAGCAGGGACTGCCAGGAGACGGGGTCTGCCAGCCAATCAAGGAGCATCCGGTTACAGCAGGTTACCATGGTGACCAGTCTCCTGAGACGATGTCAGCTGTAATCACACTAGCGACTCGCTCCTCGTGATCCTTTCCAACCTTTATCTTCTCTTTATTGTCACACTCTTGGGTGAATGTACCGACCTGATATGTTGTCAGCACCCTCTTCTCCTCATGCGTGAGTGTGTGTGGGAGTGTTGGAGGAAGCGAGAGAGAGAAAAGGAGACAGAAAGAGTGGGTGTGTACACTCTAAAGGGTTCGTGTTGTCCTGCTTGTCGTGTCAGAGTCATATCATGTTAATGTTTTCAGTCTGGAGTGCGACGGGTTTTGGACCTGTACTGGCTGGGTGATTTAGCAACAGATGAGTTGCGTAACAACGCAAGTAACACAGGTGATAGGTTACTGTTTCGGAAATATGTTTGTCTCTAAAATCCCCTTTTATGAGTGGATGTGTTATCAGGGTGCCATCTGGCATATTGTTTACCGGTTAATGTCACGAAGGAACATATTCGTCCAGTAAATTTCCATGTGTTTGTAGAGTTTTTCCCACACAGTTCATGTGCATTTTTTTATACAAACATAGCTGACATTAATTAAAAAAAAACCTTATTAAAAACATTTTTTAATAGTTAACATCTTTTTTAGTTTTTATCTTTTTTCAAAGCTCAAAGATCTATAATCAAATAACTTTTTACATTACCTGTGAAATCCTACTTGATAGCTCTAAATGATGATTATAAGATTATTGTTGCAAATCGTGGTGAGGAGAAGGCAGTTTTCAGCAATGATTTTTATGTACTTACTCACATAGCCGCGGGAACATATTTTGAACAGGGGGTGCTGTTTTTTTTTTTGCCAGGGCAGAAGTTATGACTGCCATGGGCGAGCCGCTTAAGTTTAATGTTAATAAATAATGGAGGCAAAAATTAGTTGCTGCCGAGAATAAAGAAGGATGCCAGTGTGATCATAGGATACAGCATAAAAACAAACACATAAATGCATGTTTGTAATGAGGCTGAAGCCGAATCAGAATCCATGCGCAGTCGTTTATTAAAATCCACAGCAAACAAATCCAAATCGATAGGCAGGTAGCGTAAACGTGAAACAGGCAGAGGTAAAATACCATAAAGCAGTCCAATCCAAACAACGTAACAAGGGGATGTGGCAACAGACGTGAACAGGACAGGCAATGGTCATAACAGTAGAAACAAGGCAGATACAATAAATGCTTGGTAAGGCAAGATAAACTGGCAATACTTCGCAATGGGTAAATGGAAAGGCATGCTTAAATAGTCCAAGAACAGGAAGTGACCAGTGAGGCAGCGAGTGCGGTAGCCAGTCAATACTCGGGAGAGGGCTCCCTCTGCTGGCGTGGAGTTACAATGTTATACGTATACCAAAGCACCAAAGCACAATCTGTTGTACGAAACTAGCTGCGCTGTGGCAGCTTAACTGAACATTAATGGCCTCATGCAGGACTTCATCAGCGTCAACCCAGAAAGAAAGGCCTCTTTTGGAGTTTTGCATGCAGGCCAGCAGTAATGTAAAACAGTTATTTCTTTATTTGAGATTGTGGCTAGATCTACAGGCAGAATGTGTAAAGTTACGGATTGATTTCTATGTGCTATCGCCGTGCAGCATGCAGTTGTGTTTAATCACGTGACTGGTTTTCCCATGGTTTATTTTAGGTTGATGTTTGGGTGGTTAAAAAAAAGTAATGTATTTGTGTTTTAATGTATTAATGTATAATGAAATTCGTTTTTGCGCCATTTGGACAAGACACTTGACCTTCACTAACGCCGTGCCCGTGACGTCATGAGACACTTGTGTTGTCATTGTAACAGTGACGTTATTAAAACAAAAACAGTTATTAATTAATGTTTTCAATGGGTATTAGTGAATAGACACATTAATAAAATGTAATATATTTATTTATGAGAGTTGGATTAGAACCCCGGTCTCCAATGCCAAAGCTATACAGACTTTACACCTTACACAACTGGAATCGCTGTTTGACATGTTGTCGTTCTTACACTTTCTCTATTCCAATCACATATTGGTGGGCGAACCTATAGTGCAAATAGTCTCTGCCTTTATTTATTTATTTTTTACACTGTTTAAGTTTTTTTTTCGTTTGACACTGCAGCACCCCCACTTCCCGTGGCTATATGCTTACTCAATTACTTATTATTAACTAAAGAAAAGCTTTAAATTTCAAACGTTGTTTTCTGGAGAAACAGACCAACTCATGGCAAAATTGTACAGTATCCGCTCTGTATAATGAGAATACCACCTCATCCCAATACAACCTACCTCTGACTAGCGTTTGCCAATAGCAAATCATTTCAGCAAAAATAGAAAAAAGTCCTTTGTTATGTCCTGTAATAAATCAACATGAAAAAGATAAGTGTATCATGGGATCTTTAAAATCATCAGGAAAGTTTATATAGGAAAATTTATATGGGGGGGACTGGCCCAAATCATTTATAGACTGTTTCATCAGACGCATACGCCTGGCCCAAAGTTAACTTCCAGTTTGTGTTTGGTTATTGGTCAATATATACAAACTAGTGGTGGCGAGATGAAGCCTCATGAAGCTTTGAAGCTTTTTAGCCAAGTGGTTCACAAAAGGGTTAATTTCTCGAGGCTTCATTTGCTCACAAAACCATCTGGTGGCCAAAAAGGGTAAAACAAGCAGATACATTACAGATGTGCCAGATGTGGTCTGTGATACACTGTATTTTGCGCCAGTTAAGGCTAAGAAATAACAGTGAAGAAAAAAATTTTTTCCACATAGACTAATCTATTTATATGAATATAATGTGTATTTTCTGGTGGTATATAATATTATTGTATAACATAACTGTGTAAATAACGTATTGGCTTGAAATAAATGTGAGTAAATCAATTATTTGGTCAAAATAGGCAGAAGGGGCAATATTATTATTATAAAACTGGAAAGTGTCTGGGTTTAACTGGGCAGAGGGCAGTGAATGTGATTGTGGTACTTGGTTTATATAGCTGTCAAAATGTCACGGCAAGATTCGAACCGCTTACTGAACCACTTACGGAAACGAGGCTTCAGACGTCATATATGACGTCATTGGTCTAAAGCGATACAAGCCTCAATACGCGGTTCACTGAAAGCTTCCAGGATTTCTCGACACACGCTCCGAAGCCTCGGCTCAGAACGTAACATCACTAATACAAACAGTAATATAACAATTTATTTTATATTTAATTTATATTTTAATGTGTATTAATTGCATCATATTCAATTAAAAATGCTCAGCAGTTATTGATTCTTTGCAGAGGTCTATCGGCAGTTAAGTTTGGGCCACATAACGTTTGTTTATGTTGTTGCCGCTGAAACCATCTATATCAACTTTTTGCTTTTTCGCTTAGATTCCGTAATAGAAAATGTAGTAAAAACGTGTTAAGTAAAGCCAAAACATTGAACCACAGTTGGCTTGAAATATGTGAAACTTTGTGAATTACATGTTGTGTCACATAATAAGATCTGCATATAAAAAAGTTGTTACAAACACACATTGTTCCTTTGTGTACAGGAGCGTCTCCTGCTGTCCATCCTGCCCAAGCACATCGCAGATGAGATGCTTCAAGACATGAAGAAAGAAGCCAGTCAGAAAGAGATGCAGCAGTTCAACACCATGTACATGTATCGGCACGAGAACGTCAGGTAACTTCACGAAATAAACAACAGAAGATCAAAGTGAAATGCTTGACGATTTTGTTTGAACACTTATGTGTCCTATTAATATTAAAAAGAGAAACAAACTCCCTGAAGTTTTTTTGTAATTTGTATCACAAATCTTCAGAAGAGTATATGACAACTTAAATCTTGTTGTTTCTTATACAGAATGATCATGTCAACCTGATTTAAGCCCATTTTAAATCTGTGGAAAGTTCCATTTGAGCTTGATTTCTAAAGGGTATTTCTTGTATTTCTGTCACAGTATTTTGTTCGCAGACATTGTGGGCTTCACACAACTCTCCTCGTCCTGTAGTGCACAGGAATTGGTTAAGTTGCTCAACGAATTGTTTGCCCGGTTCGACAAGCTAGCTGCTGTGAGTAACTATAGTGTGCATGCTTTTCTCCACACATTTAGTGAGGTTTCAAATCTTATTTTGTGTGAGTAAGTTCTAGCACAAACTTACTAATTCTATTGGCTAGAGGCCATCGTATTACTTTTGCTAACTAACAAGTGTTGTGATTTCTTCTTTCTTCAGAAATACCACCAATTGAGGATTAAGATCCTTGGCGACTGCTATTACTGTATTTGTGGCCTTCCAGATTACCGTGACGACCATGCGGCCTGCTCGATAAGGATGGGCTTGGCTATGGTTGAGGCGATTTCGTAAGTGTTGCTAATTGCAATAATTTAATTCCTAAACTATTAATGAACTGCCACAATGACTTTTAAGGAAGTTAGAAACAGTTCTTGACGGATGTCATTTGTAATTAGCTCATGTATGGGTCTGCTTGAATACTGCGAGGTTTGACACATACGTCTGGATTTTAGATACGTTCGAGAGAAGACGCAGACGGATGTCGACATGCGTGTCGGCGTTCATTCTGGGACAGTCTTGGGCGGCGTGCTCGGCCAGAAGCGCTGGCAATACGACGTGTGGTCAACTGATGTCACAGTGGCCAATAAGATGGAGGCTGGAGGAATTCCAGGGTAATGGCTTCACAAGTGCAAGCTACATATTTTTGTGGTTAGCAAGTGCAGACTGCAGATTACAAAACTGATTAGTAAATATTTCATATAAATAATGTGTATTGTAATAAAATAATGTCAAAAAGTCTATGTTCGGCTGTAACAAAGTCTGTCAAAACGATGACTACTTCAAAAAAGCTGTATTTGCCATTTGTGTCTGGTAGGCGAGTCCACATCTCCCAGAATACCCTTGAGTGTCTGCATGGAGAGTTTGATGTGGAGCCAGGGAACGGTGGAGATCGCTGCGAGTACCTGAAGGAGAGGGGCATTGAGACCTACTTGGTGGTGGTTCCCAAGGGACCTGTGGGCAAGAATGGCATCAGTGGAGTAGTGAGAGTCTTTTCATGGTGTTGTTGCTACCGTCTGTCTTTTTCTGCCCCTTTCACACTCCAATATTTCTCTTTCAGAAGCTTTCGGTGACGTCATCTAATGGTAATTCTCCACTACTGATCAACACTACGGAGTGTAATGGGAGCGTCCACACGGCATGTACCACACCAGAGGAGCCAGAGGAACTGGACACACGGGTATTGAAACCATGAACTTGCACATGACACAGGACTAATTTAAAGTTAAAAGAGTTTTAAAATATTTTGTTATATCTTTTGACCTAATCAGACATTTTGCTATAGGAGGATTTTGGAGTAAAGGTAATAGAAAAACTAAAGAAAGTTATAGACAGAAGTGGAGGAATTTATTAGGATTCTGAGTTATGGGTAAAAACGTATTAGAGCCATCTAGGGTCTGACAGATCTGTGTCTTGGTGCCTGAGTAATGGTTCAAGTTTGGGAACCATCCTGACATGTTTGAGGTCTCTGTGATTCTGTGATGACCGCACCCCTTTTAGAGCAAAAAATAAATGAACAAACACATTAAGTGTTCCAGCAAACTGACCCCTAAAAATTCCCATTTTGTAAGGAACAGCTTTCCATATCACTCCTTTTACAAGCATGTACCCTAAAGCAGTGGTTCTCAAACTTTTTTGTTGTAAGGCCCCCTTTGTGTAGAGTGCATCGTTTTGCAGCCCCCCAAATAAAAATTTTAAACTTAGAATTTTCATGAAACCAAAAACAAATTCTGTTGTACAATGCTGGAACAGCAATACTTCTGGTTGGTGGTCCTGTTTTTCTGATGTTTAAATGCATCAAATTTATGATAAATTTCTATATTTAATACCACAAAATCTGTGGCCCCCTGGATCCATCTTGGGTCCCCCCAGGGGGCCACGGTCCCCAGTTTGAGAACCACTGCCCTAAAGTTGTGGAGTCAGTTACAGTAAGGTAAGTAAATGTATGTGTTTTTGCCATCAGGTGGTGAACCCCTCGTTTCCTAACCCGAGGCGTCGCTTGCGTCTGCGTGATCTGGCTGAAAGGGTGATAGATGCCCAGGAGAACGAACAGGAGCTCAATAAACTCCTCAATGAAGCGCTTCTAGAAAGAGAGACAGTACAAGCGTAAGTAAAGTGGAGGGAAGGGGGATTTGGAGAAATTCAAGCACCAGTAAAGCAAGTCAGGTGGTAAGAGTTTTTCACTTAAAATAATAGTTCACCCAAAAAAATGTCTAGAGAGCACTTTTCAATACAATAAAAAAGTGGACCAAAAATCTGCCCACAGAATACCTGGAGAGCTGTTGGTAGTTCCAGTCATCTCGAAGGCAGCTGCTTAGGCCCTGCTGAAAAAAAAACAATAGAAACCTAACAGAAACCATTACAGAAATTCTAATGGTTTCCATAAAAATACCATTGTGAACCATTAGCTTTTTCCATTAAAAACCGTTGCAAAATTCCTTTTTGTAGTGTGTTTTGGGCATTATTCCAATAGGATTTAACATCCCACCAATAGAATCCATCACATACCAGTAGAATCATTAATGTTTCCATTACAACCAATACAAATCACATTAAAACATTATAATTTATTTAATGGTTTTTATAGTTTTTTTCAGCAGGGTTCCCTGCTGATAAAAAAACCCTGCTGAAAAAATCAATAGAAACCATTAAAGAAGTTATAATGGTTTTATTGGTTTTAAAGGGATTTGTATTGGTTTAAATGGAAACTGTAATGGTTCTACTGGTATGTGATGGATTCTATTGGTGGGATGTTAAATCCTACTGGAATAATGCCCAAAACACACTACAAAAAGGCATTTTGTAATAGTTTTAATGGAAAAAGCTAATGGTTCATAATGGTATTTTATTGTAAACCATTAGAATTTCTGTAATGGTTTCTGTTGGGGTTCTATTGTTTTTTTCAGCAGGGACAAAATGTAATGGATTTAATGGTTATAATGGGATTTGTATTGGTTTTAATGGAAACTATAATGGCGTACTGGTATGTGATGGAAAGCTAATGGTTCATAATGGTATTTTAATGGAAACCATTAGAAGTTCTGTGATGGTTTCTGTTGAGTGTCCGGGGTTTTTTTTTAATAGGGATGTAACCCCAGTATTACTCAATGGGGTATATGCACCCGGGACGATGACGTACTTCCGCTAAAATAGTTCACTTCTACTCTTTTAGTACTAAGGGGATTTTTCACCAAGTGATAAAGATGAATTCTGGCGAACCGACAGCACTATGGGTGAGAATTGTTAAGTGCCTCTGTGATCATGCCTCTAGTAAGTACAAAAGTTCATATTTGTTGATGTACCTGGAAATGGATAGCCTGAAGTGCTTCTCCTTTTTGGTTGTCGACGTATGGCGAAGTGTTTGAATAATTAGACTCGTGTTGTTGATTGCAATCCTATGTGCATCTTGAAGCGAAACGCCATTGTTCCCTATGGTGCCAGATGTAACAGCCTGGCTGAGATTTTAGCAGAAGTACGTCATCGACCCATATGCATATACCCCATTACTTAATGTACTGTACTGTTCTTTTTGTATAGTTGACTTTATATAGATATGCTGTGCAAGTGCTAATAAGGGGTTTTGCCTACTAGTTCCCCACACACAGCTTTTTGAAAAGACTTGTTGTATGAATTACTTATTATAATAACTTTATGGCTCAAACATTCCACCCAATGTCTCATATTGTGTTGCACAAAATACGATGAGGTTTGACTGATGACAAAATTGTAATTTTTGGGTGAACTTGAACAGGACTTGCTTGTGTGTGTTTCCATGTGCACTGCAGGCTTAAAGGCAAGTACACAAATCGACTGTCCCTGCGTTTCACGGACCCAGAGCTGGAGACGAGGTTCTCTGTAGAGAAGGAGAAACAGAGTGGTGCAGCGTTCAGCTGCTCGTGTGTGGTGCTGCTCTTCACTGCGATCATGGAAGCACTCATCGACCCCTGGTACTATTCACTTA
Organism: Triplophysa rosa; assembly: GCF_024868665.1. NCBI lineage: Eukaryota > Metazoa > Chordata > Actinopteri > Cypriniformes > Nemacheilidae > Triplophysa > Triplophysa rosa. The sequence goes on from NC_079914.1 coordinate 270,925, forward strand.
TCACTGGGCAGACACACTTGATCTAATCTGAGCTTTTATTTTAAGATCCACAGGTCAGTGGAAGCGAGTCCTAGTCTATTCACAGCATCTGTTTGGAGATATAAAGATCTCCTGTTGCTATTTAGAATGTGCCTTTGTGTATGACTTTATTATTTAAAAGTATAGTTCACCCAAAAGTGAAAATGTCACAAAAAATCACTTTTGGGTGAGACCCATGTCATTATTTACTCACCATCATGATGTTTAAAACCCTTAGAAACATAATTATGCTTTAAAGTACCAGAAAAAAATATTTATGTGCTGAAGATCAACACTTCTGACAGTGTATGATGGTTTTGGTAATGGTAATCTTTGGGAAATTCATTACAGTAGAATGACATTCTTCCTCAGTTCAGCTTATTATAGATGTGCCATATTCATACTATACGTAGCACTATACAGTATACTTGATGCAGTTATGGATTCAGAATGCAGGTAGTAAGTGGAATTTCAATTTCGTTCTCTTTTTCTCTGTAAAGGCTGGTGGCAAACTATGTGACTCTGGCCGTGGGGGAAGTCTTGCTTCTTATTCTCACTATCTGTTCACTAGCAGCAATTTTTCCACGGGTAAGCTACTTTACTAGCACATTTCTTAACCAATCACAGCTTTCTGCTGGGGTCATAGTCCAAGCTGAAATCTGATTGTTTACAAATCTAATGCAATAGTGTTGACTTTTTATGTAACATGATGTAACAATCCAAATTCATGAAATCTTGTCCTAAGGCTCATGCCCTCTCAGTTATTTTTAGAACATGCACCGACACATTTGAAGCAATCTCATCACATTCCCAATCGATTCATAAAGTTATCTACTGATATTGATTCACCACCCCACACATATACACACACACAGATAAAACGAGCACAGAGAAAATGAGATTCAGATAGGGAAATGCTCACACACATCCATCATGGACTAAATACAGGGCACATGATTTCATATGACTTATGAATTGGAGAATTTATCGATGGTGTTGCATTACGGATCACTTTGCAAATGAAATCAATTGTTTCCACAAACACTGTACATTCAGTCCCCTGGGGTTCAAGTAAACACATACCCAGTGTGATTAGATTGGTGGCTTTTCAATTGACTTTACTCATAACGTATTATCAGGCCATGTAGTTGCAAGGTTAATTGTTACATTTCTTTGTTTTTAGACTAAAATTAAATTTATGTAGCATTTGCGTTGTTTTTTATTAGGTTTTTCCAAAGAGATTGGTGTCGTTCTCCACTTGGATTGATCACACACGCTGGGCCCGCAACACTTGGGCCATGGCAGCCATCTTCATAGTCACAATGGCAGACATAATAGATATGGTAAGAAAGCTATTAGTGCAGAAGTAGCTAAATAACTCAGTCCATTTACAAAAAATAGTGCTCAAAGTTTCACTTATATTGTCATTAAGTCTCACAATAGTGAAATGGCCACTGATTTGAGTAAATACATTTTAAATCAATTTAAGCAAAAATGACAATATCTATAAAATTATTTAAAGGAATCTCAAGTATGGTGACACGTCGATAACTTCAAATATCATTGGTTCTTGCGTGTCTCATAATTTGAATGAGATTCGAACTAAAAATTACTTTAATTTAGGGCTCTTATGTGCTTATGTGCTATTTTCGCTAAATAAGATCAAAATATTAATTCAACAATCATATCGTTTTGCTTTAGAAAACAAGTCATATTCATATACTTTAAGTAACATTGTTGATTCATTCATTCATTCATGTCTTTTTCTGTAGTTAAGTTGTCGGCCACCCTCTAGTGATGCGACCGAGGTCACTCCGGTCACACCAGTAACCAGGGGCTGTCTGGAGAATCCTAAATACTACAGCTACATCGCAGTTCTGGCCCTCATCGCAACCACCATGTTGGTGCAGGTCAGCCACATGGTCAAACTGACCCTCATGCTACTGATCACAGTAGCTACAGGTGTGGTTAACATCTACAGCTGGAGGGACATCTTTGATGCGTATGATCTGTCTCGTTTTAAAGAGTACAGGTGAGTCACTTGCACTTATCACACTGTGAATACACTATAAATAAACATTATCAGTACATTTCTATTATTATCAGTGTATGCTGAGGCTTAGGACACAAAACATCTGGGAGGCGTTGTCAGACCAACTTCAACAGATGTCTTTGGCAGAGGCAGTCAGCATTTAGAAAATGTAAAATATTATTTTAGATACTCTCTATAGACAATGAAATGTGTCGTATAGTTGTATTGACAGTTTTAGAGAGTTCGTCTCAATGATCAAGATCATGAGATCAATGATTTGAATAAGGTTCATTTTTTCACAGGATTTATCTTGTGCCCTCCAAATACACCATGAGTGTGATGATCTTCATCATGATGGTTAGCTTCTACTACTTCTCGCGACACGTAAGAGTCTCTATTTTTAAATCAGTGCTTCTGCATAAGGAACCACATTTTGATTTAGATATAAAATCCATATATGCATTTTTTTCTGCTGTCAGAACAGTGTCATGGCTGTTTCATGTTTCTCTCTATTCAGGTCGAGAAGCTCGCACGCACGCTGTTCCTGTGGAAGATTGAAGTGCACGAGCAGAAGGAGAAGGTGTACGAGATGAGACGTTGGAATGAGGCTCTGGTCACAAATATGCTTCCGGAGCATGTTGCCAGACACTTCCTGGGCTCCAAGAAAAGAGATGAGGTGAGAAACTCCCATCTGTCAGCCTCAGCTTCCAAAAATATCAACACTGTCCAACTCGAGCGCTGTTTTGCTTTCATTTGCCATGTGAATGTTCCAGGAGCTCTACAGCCAGTCCTATGATGAGATTGGAGTCATGTTTGCATCCATACCAAACTTCTCTGATTTCTACACGGAGGAAAGCATCAACAACGGGGGGATTGAGTGTCTGAGGTTCCTCAATGAAATAATTTCCGACTTTGACAGTGTAAGAAATTGCAGATTTTACCGTTCACCCCAAAAATAAATGGATTTATATGGATTTTTTTAATGGGCGATGGCAATATGGCCAACGTGAGCATTTGCTTTGTGTGACAAGCAAGTTAGCATCACATGAAAAGGTACACTCCACAAATAATAAATTAACCGTGGACAGTTAACATACGGCATAATTTGACGGATAAATAATTTCTTATGCCAAAATAGTTTTCTTGATTCTCTTTCTATTTCAGCTTTTAGATGAGCCGCAGTTTCGCTGTATAACCAAGATTAAGACTATTGGCAGCACGTACATGGCAGCATCAGGAGTCACTTCAGACAACAACACCAACGGTTATGCCTGTGTGAAGGTAAAGGAGGAAGTAGAACAATTCTTGAACTCCTATCCATTTAGTGTTGGTATCAGTGTTGATGGTGGATTTGTCCTGGCCAACAGAAAGAAGAGATTTCAGACAGGGAACGTTGGCAGCACTTGGCCGATCTGGCCGATTTCGCTCTGGCCATGAAGGTGACGCTGATGAACATCAACTACCAGTCCTTCAATAACTTCATGCTCCGCATCGGTCAGTGCACTGGTGTGGTGTCCTGCTGAATGTTTACGGTAAACATGCTGCATACCGTTTGCTATCATGTACTTTACGCTGTGTGATTTTTTTCGAAAGGGTTGAATAAAGGAGCCGTTTTGGCTGGAGTTATCGGGGCCCGTAAACCTCATTTTGACATCTGGGGAAACACTGTGAATGTCGCCAGTCGCATGGAGTCCACAGGGGTGATGGGAAACATCCAGGTAACTGCGGCATTTGGGACAGGGCCAATGCATCTTATAAAACTATAGTATCCTAGGTAACAAATTCTGCTTCCCCCAGGTGGTGGAGGACTGCTACTCCATCTTGAAGGACTATGGCTTCCGCTTTGTGAGAAGGGGGCCAATATTTGTGAAAGGGAAAGGAGAGCTGCTCACCTATTTCCTAAAGGGACGAGAAAAACAAGGCTCCTTCATTAACGGCTCCTTCGTCACCCTGCCGCACCAAGTGGTGGACAGCTCTTGACCAACACGCGCACACGCACACACACACACACACACACACACACACTGTCTTACAAGAAACTCCACTTTCTCTTGCACACTCCACATCATACCTCCTCCGCTGTACTCCAGTTATTAGTACTTTCAAATGTGTTTTCTGTATTTATTAGACTGAGGAAAGAAATTTTCGATGGCAAACGAGAAAGCCTTTCTGTTCATACAAGAGAAATAATATATTATATAATGTTATGAAGCATTGACAAACAAGAATGAGTAAAACGAAACACGAATTGAATAGGTTGCTGAAGGGAGTTTTTGTTATTTTAAACTACACGAAGAAAACCGAGTAAACACGATTAACTTCGCTGTATATTTTACACTGAGCTGCTCAAAATGAACCGTCGAATGACTAAATTCTTTGTTTTATTTACAAAATCCATTATTATTTAAGAATTGCAGATTATCCTTAAGGTCCCAATTGTATCTGAATGTTGTTTGAAATCTCTGAATGCCTGTGTAGACAACTGCCTTTTTCACAAGTTTGCGTGTGTGTATACAGCAAGCATGAGTATGTGTTTTTAGTGTATTTGTAAGTTTTGTCACCTTAGTCTGTTGTCACCTTTGTCACTTTTTATTTTTATGTCAGTTTATAATGGACGTACAGTGGAATGCAAATGTCTGAGACCGAACTGACAATCTGGAGATAAAGTTTTAAATTATAAGGATTTAAAACAAGGGATGTAGATGGATGATGTAAAATGAATAATTAATATTTCGGAATTTGCAAGTAAAATTATTATTACAAAATATTTAATTCATATTGTAATGATTATAAAATAATATTTCAAGGTCCAGTTTGCTTGTTTCCATTAAAGCACATGTGAAGTTCTTTGGATGTTTCACCAGTCAAACCTACAGAGTCCCTGAAAAATGCAGAGAAGCGTTTTCACTTGTGGTTTCAGACTTTTGGACCCCACTGCATGTTGTTTTAGTAAGTGTTACTCATGTGCCAAATAGAAGCCACTTTATGCATCAGTCTGTGGTACTCTGAGGAGATGTGCAGAATGGGTTTATGAGTATCACTGTGAACGGGTTCATCATGCGTGTCTGAAATATCTCTGCACTACATTCATAGGCAGTATTGCAGTAATGGAGGATTCTTAGATCAGAAAAGATTCCTAACTGTGTCTTTCCTGGAATATTAGATGTGCAATAGTTCATTCTTTAATAGCATTCTTATCTCGAGTACAATTTTGCAAAAAACCTTCTCTCCCAACAAGTCATATTTTTATATTATGATTGTAAAAGTTCTAGTTAAAGGGTATTGTATAATGAGATGGACATCAGGATGGGTCTGTGTGTTTGGCCAAACAGTTTATTTATTCTAAATGTCAGGGATGTTCCGTATGTGCAGCAGAACTAGCGTTTGTTTTTGACTTTCATGGGTTAAAATGGTTTATGAGAGCATGACATTGTGGCCGGTCTCTGTGGTTTGATGCAGGGTTTTGCTAAAATTTGATATTTTTGAATTATCCTTAGATATGAAATAAAATGGCACTTTGAATGATATGTTACCTAAATTGGTTTCTGTTTGATTATTTTAACCTCTTTGTGTATTTCATCTAGTTATAACAAAACAGTTTATTCATGAAAAAGCAAAACGTCTTTTCCTCCACATGAATTTTAACCTTTCATGCAGAGAGGTCACTACAGTGAAAAGCAATCAAAAAGCCATTTATTTTGTATGGTTCTGTTTTGATGGTGTAGTTGCACATCAACCACTACAGGGGGAACACGTGCATCACCCTATGCACTTTCACCTCTTCAGATGTTCACTAAAATGAAAATAAAAAGTGGTAGGTGAAAATATGTGTGAGAAATCCTCAAATGCCCTTAGAGCAATTTTTTTCACAATTCATGCAGAAAAAGTTAGTTCCAGGGTTTTTTCATAATCACCACACTGTAATTCTGTAATCACCACTGAAATTCGTTTAATTCACCAAACAGTTCTCGACCCCCAATTGACTACCATAGTAGGAAAAAATGCCCCAGAGCTGTTTGCTGTCCTACATTTTTGAAAATGTCTTCATTTGTGTTCAACAGAACAAAAAAAATGATAAAGTAATTTCTATGGGAGTCGAGATCTGTTTGGTTATAAGCATTCTTCCAAATACCTTTCTCTGCGTTTACAAAGAAACAAAGAAAAAGTGAGGTAACTCATTCTTATTTCTTTCAACTCCTCTGAGTCAAAATCTTTAAACCTATAAATACGTCTCACCCGATTTGGATAAAGTTTTTCAAAGAAAACATCTCTAATATACATTTATAATCGCTAATCGAATAGCACCAAGATGGTAAAGAAAATGTCACAGAATAGTGTAAAAGAACTCGTTTGAGCATTAACAACATGCTTTGAGGTATGGCTTACAACTGTATAAAACTCTTTAGGGTGAAATGCAACCTCGTGTTTTAAACAGAAGTCATTGTAATTAAGAATATTTCCATAACTATCCAGTAATGAAAAATATGACACTTAAACCAGTTTTCATAGAACAATGACTTATTACGGTGTACAATAAAACGATAAGTAAACTCAGCTAATCAGAGTATTTTCTTTAGCGTGATTTCATGACGTCCACCTATTGCAGCGAGTTCAAGGTTGTTGCGGCGCTTCTGGTTGACGTCATCACGCACAGACGTCCGTAATGGACTTGCAGCTGTTCTCTGACAAACAATAACAAGAGCGGTGAGCGAGCGAGTCCGTTGCGTACGTAATCAAGCTGAAATCGAGCCTGAAGTGCGTCTCGACTCTGACATTGCCGTCGAGGAAACTCTGGCCTCCGCTTCCTCCTCCTCCGACTCGGAAACCGGCGGAGCTTCGCCGCCCCCGCGGAAGAAAAGCCGAGGCTCGGCGGCGGAGGGAGCAGGAGAGAGCGGGGCGTCTGCTGCCGGGATCACGGGCCTCTCTGCGGCTGCTCTCCCAACCCCCCACCGACGCTCATCTGTCCACTTTAATAACAGACCCGACGTTTTAAACGCCTTTCGTAACATGCAGGCCAACGGGACAGGAGGACAAGAGCCGGAGGCGCAGTTGTCCTGTCGGAACGGAGAGTCGTCGACCTCCGCCGCGGGTGCTGTGCACTCGAACGGTCTGCTGTCCGCCGCTAATAACGGGCTGCCGTCCACCGAGAGTCCGACCTCCGATGCCGGCCTAAAGAAGAAGAAACGACTGTCACAGGCCGACGAGGATGTGATCAGACTCATAGGACAACATTTACACGGGTTAGGACTCAAGTAAGTCAAGTTTAGCCGAGATGATCGCGTTGTTGTTGGATTATTATTATGGGTTGAGTCAGAAGAGATCTAGTCTTGTAAGAATTATTCTCTGTTTTGATGGTGTCATTGTTGTTTTTATGATGGTGTGTCAGTATTGTTTTTGTGATGACGTCGGTGTCAGTATTGTTTGTGATGAAGGTGTCAGGTATTATGTTGTGATGGTGTCAGTAGTGTTTGCCATGTTTGATGATAGTGTCAGTATTTTTTTGCCTTTTGATGTTTGTGTCAGTAGTGTTTTTTGTGTTTTGATGGTTGTGTCAGTAGTGTTTTGTGTTGAGATGATGTTGTCAGTTGTGTTTTCATGGTGGTGTTGGTGGTAGTGTTTTTGTGTTGTGATGATGGTGACAGTAGTGTTTTTTCAATGGTGTTAGTGTCAGTATTGTTTGTGATGATGGTGTCACTAGTGTCTGTATGTTGTCATGGAGGTGTCAGTGTGTTTTGTTGTGTTGAGATGATGGTGCCAGTTGTGTTTTCATGACTGTGACAATAGTGATTTTGTGTTTTGATGATGATGTGGTGTCTGTAGTCTGTGTTTTATTTTCACTATGGTGTTTTTGTGCTGTGATGATGGTGTCAGTATAGTGTTTTTGTGCTGTGATGATGGTGTCAGTATTGTTTGTGATGACGGTTTCACAAGTGTTTGTATGTTGTGATGATGGTGTTAGTAGTGCTTTTGTGTTGTGATAATGATGCCGGTAGTGTTTTGTGATGATGTCGGTGTGTCAATATTGTTTGTGATGAAGGTGTCACAAGGGTTTGTATGTTGTGATGATGGTGTTAGTGTTTGTTATGTTTGATGATGGTGTTAGTAGTGTTTTTGTGGTTTGATGATTGTGTCAGTAGTGTTTTCATGATGGCGTTAGTAGTGTTTTTGTGTTGTGATAATGGTGACAGTATTTATTTTTATAATGGTGTCAGTGTCAGTACTCAACTGTATTTATATAGCGCTTTTTACAATTTTCATTGTTACAAAGCAGCTGTACATGAGACATATTGACTATAAGCAAAACAATTAAAGTTATACCTGTAAGAACAAGAAAAAGGTGAAAACACAGAAGACAGACATACCCACATACAAAACACTCCACACACACAATATGCACACGTACTAACACATAGACATAGACACACACAAGGATGCAAAGACACATGGACAAGCACACACACACAGACACAGACAAGCACAGACACGCACGCACAGTGAAAGCACACATTTAAGATAAAGGAGAGAGAAACACAGGTCAAATATTAAACAGACTATAAATTCCTATATTCCTATATGCAATATTAATTAACTAAAACTTTAGAATTCTAATTCTAAAGCAGCCCCCCGGCCAGGCAAATAGTGCAAAACAGTATGCAAACCGTGGCGAGGAACCCAAAACTCCAATCGAACCTCAGGAGAAAAAACCTCAGGGAACCCAGGCCCAACCAGAGGATTCCAGTTCCCCTCTGGCAAAAGCTGCTGCCTCTACACAAGCTCAACAGTGCTTGCACAACAAGGCTAAATAAAAATAAATAAACTTACTAATAAGGTAAATTATAGATTTAAGATTATCATTAATAATCTAATAGCATTTGAAATGTTGTAGTGAAGACGTGTCAAATCGCTGCGTCCTGCTTTATCCAGCTCTATCATCTCAGCTCTTGTCAGGTCGCTGCTTCCCATTCTCCACTCTACCATCAGGTCTGGGCATGAACTGCATCCTGCTCGCTGTTGTAACCTTGGAACAATGAGACAAGACTGGCTGAGAGTAGAGTACTGTTGTGCACTCTTTGATGCAACAAGTACAACAGTTGTTGTTGGAAGTGTTCCTGGTTCCGGTTGATCTAACTAATGCAGCCTAAACCCTCAGAGGATTTATATTATATAAGTGTAGTGTATGCAAGATTAAAAAGATGCGTCTTTAGTCTAGATTTAAACTGACAGTGTGTCTGCCTCCCGGACAGTGCAGAGAAGACTATTCCAAAGTTTAGGCGCTAGATAGGAAAAGGATCTACCACCTGCACTTGATTTTGAAATTCTAGGTATTACCAACTGACAGGATGCCTGAGAGCATAATGCATGTGAAGGACTGTAATACAAGAGGAGTTCACTCAAGTACTGAGGAGCTAAACCATGTAGGGCTTTATAGGTAATAAGCAAGATTTTAAAGTTAACGCGATGCTTTATAGGTAACCAGTGCAAGGTTGACAGAACCGGGCTAATATGTTCATACTTTTTTGTACGTGTAAGAACTCGAGCTGCCATGTTTTGGACCAGTTGGAGGTTTTGTAATAAGCCTGCAGGGCAACCACCTAACAGTGCATTACAGTAATCTAATCTTGATGTCATGAATGCATGAATTAACTTCTCTGCATCTGACAGTGACAGCATATGACGTAGTTTAGATATTCTTAAAATGGAAAAATGCAATTTTACAGGCGTTGGCGACATGGCTATCAAATGACAGATTACTATCGAATAGAACGCCAAGATTCTTAGCTGACGACGAGGGTTTTATGGAACATCCGCCAATAGTTAAGCAGTATTCTTGGTTGTTACGTATGGCGGTTTTCGGTCCAATAAGTAACACTTCTGTTTTGTCCGAGTTCAGTAATAAAAAGTTGTTACTCATCCAGTTTTTTATATTGACTATGCATTCCATTATTTGATGGAACTGGTGTGTTTCATGAGGCCTCGAGGAAATGTAGAGTTGAGTATAGGGCTGTGCCGATAAACGATATCATATCGAATCGCGATAGAATGTATTTCAAAAACGATGATAAGATATTGGCATTTTGACTTGATATGGATTAATCTTAGTCTAACAGAACGCAGAAATAAACGCAACAACAGTCAGTCAGCGTGCAGCTTTTAGCATGCGCGTCAAAGTACAAAGTCCATTTCATACTGCACTTGTTGTCATCACGCGGTTTATCAAGTGTCTTATTTTTTTTTCGCAATTGCCAGTTAAACAAAACAAACTTGAGGCGCAATTGCAAGCAAGTTACTTCGAAACTCAAGCACAAACGTTTTTATATCCATCGTTAACATATCTGCTAACATGAGCTGGTGCATATGAAACAAACCAGCGCTGCCCTGTACAGATTAGAGATGTAATGAAGTGAGTTTGTGTGCACATTAAAATATTGTACCTTGTATGTAAGATGCTTGCATGATTAAAGAAATGTACTACGAATCCCACTACTCGAGCAAGACATTATTGCAGCGTTATGTATGTGCGCAGGTGCTGAGCCAATAGCGTTCGAATGTACGCACTAACGGAGCCCTTTGGTTTGAATGTACTGAATGAACACTCCCTTTACTTAACGAGTCAATTGAGTCAAAATGAGACTGAATGAACTGGTACATGTTGTTTATGGCCTAATATCCTCTGTGTTGCAACAGTGCATTAATTTAATTGAATTTTAACTGGTTAAAGGTTAACTTCTGTTAATAAACTGTATTTAAAATAGATTATTTTAAATACCGTTTTTTAATTAAATATATATCGAAATAAATATCGTTATCAATCAATATAGAAAAAACTATTGAGTTTACTTTTTTGCCATATCGCCCAGCCCTAGTTGAGTATCATCAGCATAGCAGTGAAAACTTACTCCGTGTCTCTTAATTATACCTCCCAGAGGTAGCATGTACAGTGCAAAGAGCAGAGGCCCTAAGACTGAGCCTGTGGCACGCCGTACTGGACTAGTGATTTGCGTGACACCTCAATGTATATCCTTATCCTTATAATCCTTAACATGTATATAGACATGAAGTTTTGTTGCATATCAACCCATGCTAGGACTGGGCGATGCCGATATGGCCTAAAAAAATCAGATATACGATTTAAATCGATTTTTCTGTTTGAGGTGCTGCAGTAAATTGGTCGTACTGCTACCTTTGCTAGCAACAGACTTCAAACACACTTTGCAGCAGGGTGTTGTTTGTTCTGATGCCGCAAAACCGAACCAATTCCAAATTACACAATGACACTGTGCCTTTCTTGGCAGGGCCTGAATTTTGTTTTTATACTGGGGGAATTCCCCCCTACATGATTAGCAATGGGGGAATACATTTTTACACATCCGTTTTAATTTAAACAACAATTTTTTTTACATAATTTTATTAATATTAAACTTTTAACACAATAAAATACATATTTTAATAAAAATATTTTTTGCAACAGAATCAAATCTAACTTTTTACCAATTACCTACATAATGTGAAGGTTCTACAATTACTCTAGAATTATTAAATGCATAACAGTAGTCAGGTTACAAACTAAGCAGTGCTTTAAAAAATCGTACACGGTACTAGAGGTCTGCACGGGCTTTAAACGAAAGCCCGAACCCGGCCCGTAACCGAGATTGTTTAACCCGACCCGACCATTACAGTTACATTTTAAGCCCAAACCCGAAGTGTGTTTAACAGCAAGCTTTGTTGAAATATGCTGCATTTTATGATTGCTTGCGATGATAATTAAACAAATAGCTACATGTAAGCAAACACAGTTTCATCAAGGCACGGCGGCCCCCTCAGCAGTGAACACACAAAAAAAATAAGAAATGGCACAGACTTACCAATAACTAAACTTTGTTGTGGGTGAACGGGTGAACAGGTGTAAAAGTAAAAAATAATTTTTGAATAGACTGTTGGTTTAAAGGGGTCATATGACAGGTCTAAAACTAATATTATCGTTTGTTTTAGATGGAATGCAATGTGTATACACGCTTTAAGGTTCGAAAACACAGTATATTCCACATACCGTGCATGTTTGTATCTCCTCTTTGTCCCGCCTCTCTGAAACACGCTGATTTTTTACAAAGCTCATCGTTCTGAAAAGTGAGGTGTGCTATGATTGGCCAGTTAACCAGTGCCAACGCCTCTTACCATATTCGGAACATCATGTTCCCACGCAATTGTACTGACAGGTGATAAAATGTCATCGGTACTTCCTTATATCAATTTGAGCCCAAATCTGATACGGAAAATGAAGATGATCAAGCCGATACATCAACTTTGCGAGCGCAACTTGAGCAGGATGTAAAGGATTGTTAAGGTTTTATTAAAAAAAATGATTTTAAATAGTTAAAAACTATATCTAACTGTTTTACCTTTTATATACGAAGTTATAAAGACTATAAACAAACAACCATATACATCATACAGAGTTTGTGTGAGATAGAAACAAGCTTGCATTACAGCAGGGAATGGTATAAATAACGTGAGCGCTTTTGCCCTTCTTGATCAACCAGTGTTACGCCACGTCTTGTCGCGACTCAACAAATACAATAAACCCAAAATAAATATAAAAAGACATTATAAACACGACATTTGTTGCCTCTAGTGGGAACATTATTACTCATTATTAGGACTTATGTTGTCTTTTTTCATGCTGCGTGCGTCTGCATTTGCAGATTACAAACACAAGACAATCTCAATTTGCGTTAGTCCGTAACAAAGTCTTTTACAATAAAAATATACTTACAGGTTGCGAATCTGAAGCACCAGCGAAGTTTTCATGGTTGGAATGGCCCCACTTTTTAACCAAAGCTTTCGTGCACAGCCGGTCTTAATCTCTCTCCCAGGTTCGTATAGCAATCTTCGGTGAAATGCAAACTTGAACAAACTTGAACATTCGGATTGTACTTTTCTGGAACAGTGTTATAAATAAAATGTAACCATTCGTTTTTAGTTGTCTCATCTTTTGGCATGGCAAACAAAGAGTTTTTCTTTTCGCAACGAAACACATAGCGTCTCCGTGATACAATGAGATTTACAAGTACGCCCACCTCACTTGCGTTTAGATTTGGGCGGTCTTAAAGGGGACATTTCATGAAAATCTGACTTTTTCAATGTTTAAGTGCTATAATCGGGTGTCTGGTAAACCTGGAAAAATGACAATCCAGTAACTTTGTTTACGTGAGCCTATCTCTGCAAGCCTGTGAGAAAACGAGCCGTTCAGATTTCACTCGCTTTCTGACGTAGGCAGTCGTTCTTATTATAATATTACCGCCCCCTTTTCTGGAATGTGTCTACCCATGGCGCTGCCGCCATTTTTGTTTTCGCAAGCGGCATATGTGAATTAGTTCCGACACCATGACAAAAGTAAGCAAAGCATGCTAAGTGTTCTGTTGTTGGCAGCACAGAACACTGTTCCCAGCCTGACAGGAGAGCAATGGATTTATTTTGTTTTCAATGGAAATCCACCAGACTGAACGAGGCAAAGCTGCAAATAAAGACATTGTAAGTACCGTTATTTTTTAAGTAAGACCTCAGGGACCTGTGGCAACTTAAAAGTAGGTAAAACGTCATTGTGAAACGTTTGTCCGTTCATGCAAAGAAAGCAATGTGTATGGCTTGTAAACACGCAACGGGATTGTCCTGTGTAACGTTACTTTCACTTAGAGAAAACGCGATGCGTTTGTCTTGAGTATCTTCACTTATAGAAAGCAGTGTGTATGGTCTGTAAACACACGATGAGTTTGTCTTGAGTATCTTCACTTATAGAAAGCAGTGTGTATGGTCTGTAAACACGCGATGGGTCTGTCATGGGTACTTTCACTTATAGAAAGCAGTGTGTATGGCCTGTAAACACGCGATGGGTCTGTCATGAGTATCTTCACTTATAGAAAGCAGTGTGTATGGTCTGTAAACACGCGATGGGTCTGTCATGGGTACTTTCACTTATAGAAAGCAGTGTGTACGGTCTGTAAACACGCGACCGGTTTGTCATGTGTAATTTCGCATGTAGAAAACATGACGCCTTTGTTAGGAGTCTGTTCGCTTTTAGAAAACAATGTGTTTGGTGTTTAAAGATGGAAACAGCGTTTCTCATTCGCTTTGTGACCCTTCTTTTCTCGATGGAAGCACAGGCTCACAGTGAGCCCTGGCTGAGTTTTCTGTGAAAAGGGGGCGGAGACTAGCAGCTCATTTGCACTTAAAGAGACGCACACCAAAACAGTGCGTTTCTCCTCACATGCAAAACTGGGCAATTAGAGCATGGTATAATAAAAGATCTGCGGTGTATTTTGAGGTGAAACTTCACAGACACATTCTGTGGACCCCTAAGATTTATATTACATTTGTGTAAAAGTAGCAAGAAACCTCTCCTTTAAGTCAAATCATGTTACGTAGTGACGTACATTTGTCGGGGTGTGGTTACACGAGGCATTTCAGGCAGGTCTGGGTTCGCATTCGCTTTTAGATAGAATGCATCTTTTGTTCCGACTCTTTAATTTTAGCAATTTTACGTGTCTAATACATGCATTGTCAACTTATAACACACCAAAGACACAGAAAACACGTATTTCTGCCATATGACCCCTTTAAGCGCCGTCCTCCTCTGATTAAAAGTTAGCCCAGCTACACTGAAGTTCCTCTCGCTGCTGCTGCTAACGTCACTTGCAGAGATGCTGAGGATACTACGGGCCAGTCTTGACAGTAATGACAAGATCATCATTCTTCCAGAGTGCAGCTTTCCCTGCATCATTTGGAACTGTAATACATTTTCCATCGCTAATATTTTGCTTCATCGCACTCATCTTACCATCACCTGCTGTGTTGTGACAACGAGGACAAGAGCGGGAGCATGTGTGCAGAACAGTTTTTGCGAAAATTGTGTTTTCTCTCGTGTTTTTTTGTGGTCGCAACGCAGCAAACACGCAAGCACACGCCACGGCATGGCACGCAAACTTGTTTGTATATAGCCTATATATTTTTTAGTTACAAACCCAAACCCGAGGCTATTCATTAAACATTAACCCGACCCGAAGCCCGTGAGTTTTTCGGGCCCCGTCGGGCTCGAGTCGGGTTGCAGACCTCTATATGGTACACAATCATTTTAATGAAAACAACAGGCTTTGTGGCAGTGGGTCTGTACATGTAAATGGGCTTGAAATGCGCTTCAGGAAATGGGCTAGAGAAAACTACATCACCAGATCATTCCGCTGATCTATATGAGTCTATTGCATTCACATGTTTTGAGCTGTTTTAAAACGCGCATCACATACAGCTTTCGTGTCATTTTCTGTCCGATGGCTTTTAAGATTTTCTTGTTATATTAATTAGTTTTTATTCGTTGTTATGACAGGTGACATTATCGTCCCTTGATGGCGGAGAGAGAGTGAGTGCGAGCACTGGCAGGAGAGACAAGGTGCCAGACATTTTCGTTCTTTAATACAGATGCCATTTTCGACAGCAGAAACTTCGGTGCATCCCTGCGCTCACCACTTTAACCACTTTATTGTACGTACAGTCTCGCGCATAACATGAAGAAATGCACAGTCATACGTTCAAACAGTTAACGATATGGCTCCTAATTAGGGCTGTGCGATTTGGGGAAAATATCTAATTGCGATATTTTTGACAGACATTGCGATTGCGATTTGATTTGCGATTTTAACTTTTCTAATTCAAGCTTCAATTCAATATTGTTGTGTGGAGCACAGTATGGGTATAGTCACAAAAAAACATTATTGAACAATTGTTTCCATTAAAACGATTACAAAATTAATTTTTGTAGTGTGCTTTGGGCATTATTCAAATAGGGCTTACTGTTGTTTAATTGGTTCCCAATTTCCAGATTACATCACACCAATAGAATCCAAATACCAGTGTACACTATTATAGTTTCCATTAAAACAAATACAACTCCCATTGTAACCCTTAAATCCATAACATTTTCTATTGTGTTAGTGAATTATTAAAATAGTTCATAGTTTACATAGGCTGATTTATTATTGTTTAAGTATGTGGGATTTTTTAAAAAAGTAAAAAATGTGCTGAATGTTTAATTTCATCCAAGTGAAATTAGCAAAACAGTTAGATAGAATTTACATTTGTTTGAAACGCGGAGCTAGGCGTGAGTTTACACAGGGTGCGCGTGTGCGTCAAGCCTCGTCCATATTGCCAGATGCCCGAGCCGGACTCAAGTAGGCTACTATAAACGTCATTACGAAACAGGCTGTGTATTATGGGGTGTGTATGCGCGTCAAGTTTAAACGGCTCGTCCGCGAGACGCGCAACGCGGGGCAGAGACGCGCGAGTATGACAGGCTATGTGTGCGCGTCAAGTTTAAACGGCTCGTCCGCAAGACGCACAACGCGGGGAAGAGTCGCGCGAGTATGACACAGGCTGTGTGTGCGGTCTTCTGAATTGGACGGTTCTTTAGTATTTATTTGCCTAATATGATCGATCTGACTCTGCAGATGCCATAATAACACACACTGTCTCTCTCCTGCCTTCTGTATGTTTGTTTTTTTAATGACGGACATTTACGCAGTTGGCTGGGGCAGTGCTGATTAGGCATAACGGAGGTTCGCTCACTCAGTTGGTTAGCAAGAATGCCACTCAAAGCGAGCTTGGAACAGACGCGTTTCCTATTTTTCACATCGCTTCCACATCGCAGCCTCTTGCGATTAGCAAATCGCAACATCTCACATCGCGATTGCGATTCGATTTCGATTAATCGTTCAGCCCTACTCCTAATGGAACTGAATTTAAAATTATATAATTTGAAAACCGAAAATCTTCACAAACGGCATATTATCACTTCAGATTCAAAAGGTTTACGGAAGCCCAGAGGGGAACGTCGACGGATGACAAAGAGAAACCCGATTTTCATTAAAACATATCGATGTAAACTACACATTCGAGTAAATCGATTTATCGCCCAGCCCTAACCCATGCACAGTCACTGGATCAGTCTGCAGTGTTTTTATGTTGTGATGATGATGTCAGTGGTGTTTTTATGTTGTGATGATGATTGTGTCAGTAGTGATTGTGTCAGTGGTGTTTGTATGTTGTGATGATCAGGGGCCCGTTTCAGAAAGGAGGTTTAGTGAAAACTCTGATTATATTAACCCTGAAATGAGGGAAACTCTGGATTTTCCGTTTCAGAATGTGAGGTATGTCAAACCTGAGAAAGCGGGGTAACTCAAGCCCATTTATAAAGGAGAGGTAACTTTATACTCCGAGTCAGTAACCACAGTAACTTACTCTGTGAACCTAACCTGGTCGGGAGCAGGTTTTCTTTGGTAAACCCAGAGTTTATTTCGATCTCCTCCCCCTTTTAAAGCACAACATGGTGTAACTCATTCATTCATTCATTAATACAGTCATTCATGGCATACATTTTGATCACAAAGAGACCATCTCAGTGACTTATATGTCATATGTGCTTTTATAGAGGATTCATGAAGAGGCTGTATTAATTCATTGGAATGTACTTTGATTTCAGGAGAGCAATTTAGGACCCGAGTGGAATTTTGTCATTTCCCTGTGCATTTTTATTAAAACTGTACCGTTTTTCTTTACAGTGAATTAGATATATGAAAATATATCTCATCCATCCTTACATCAATAACATCAGCCACCATACGTGCATTACATCAGAGCATAATTTTCTATGGATGATGAGAAATGACTTAATAAAGTAATTAATAAATACAGACATGCATGCATAAATGAAGCGATAAAGGTAATAAATGTAGGGCTGGGCGATTTGGCCTAAAATCAAAATCTCGATTAATTGAACATGTTACCTCGATTATGATTAATGAACGATTATTTTTTATTTTTTTTTATTTTTTTTGCCCTCATAGTTCACTGACAAGTTTTGTACAGTAAATATGCTCACATATTACAAGTGAGAGATTTTTGAATGAAGGGTGCATTACTTGATTTTAAAATAATTGAAGGAAACACACACTATCTACTATCTATGATTATTTATTGAACATCAATGTTGAACATCTGAAATTAAAGCACACATTGCCTAAAACGAACAGTCACTTTGTTCTTATGAAAAACGTAAAAATAAATAACTTGCACTTTTGGAAACAAAATAAATTATTTTCAATGTTTTTCATATTAAAAGTAGAAAATAAGCAGTATCTCTTCTAAATAAAATAACTCTTGTATATCCTGTAAATAATATTTTAAACAGTGCATTTCTTGCATCTTCTGTAAACAAATATTTTAATGTGCAATGTATCAATGTAAACAACAGATTGTTGTAATGAAAATAGAACTCTCTTAAACACTGTTGCATGAGGTGATCTTAGTGATCTTGAATTTACTCTAAGTTCTTACTAAGAAACACAAGCATGTTAACCTTTTCAGGTTTCAGGCAGGACCTGAGGCATGTAACAATGTTTCCGCCCGAACTGAAAACTCGCTCTGATGGGGAGCTAGTAGCTGGTATGCAGAGATACTTTTTTGCCACCTTACTTAGAGTGGGAAAGTGTACATGATGCTTCCTCCACCAGTCCAGTGGATTTGCCTCACTATCCAGCATGGGGGACACCAAATAGCAGCTCATCTCTGCTTCTAGCGATTGCTGAAGTGACAGAGTGGGTGTAGCTGAAGGTGTTGCCTCACTCCCTTTAAAAAAGCTTCCTAATGACCTCTTTTGCTTTTTTGCTACTGCTGATGAAGTTGTTGGTTCTGCAGTCTCTGTAATCTGACTTTCTCTGCAGACTTCAGCTTCTGACATCTTCTCCATCTCTGTTTTCACTTTCTCCTGAATGGTGGGGACATTGTGAGCAGAAATGTAGGTAGCTTTAAATCTGGGATCAACAAAACTGGCTGTGTCCAGTAGCTCTTCTGTGATAGGATCTGAGTACTTCTCCTTAAGGTACCTGAGGATGCTGGTTTTGATAGTTTTAGTCAGCTCCACATCATCTTCCTCCTCAGCAAGCACTCGTGAATTGAGGATGTGCAGTACAGGCTTTACAAATGAAATGGTCACATACTCTTCCCCTGATAGGGCGTCTGTGAACTCCATCAAGGGGGAAAGAGCCTTGCTGACAGCCTCTAAGACATCCAGGTCAGCCCACGATGGAACAAGGTGCCTGGATTTTTCGTCGAAACTGTTTATCTACAGTGTCTACATCTGACTTCATTTTGTTCGATGTCATCCTTACTGAAGCCAAAATGTGTCCAAACGACAGAGACTGCATTTTTCTTTGGTACAAGCTGCTCTTGTTGCTCAGTTGTCTCAGTGTTTAAGCTCTCCATGCTCGACATGTCGGCGGAATAACGTAACGTAACGGAGCGGGGTCACGTGACTCCACACGCGGTAGTGTTTTTAAATGGAAAGTAATTGAAATAATCGACCTGGAAAAATTTGATCGATTACAGGTTCTGAATGTCGATTTCGATTACTTTTCGATTAATCGCCCAGCCCTGTAAATAAGTAATTTTGACGTGCAGCCATTCCAACTGAAATCTGCTCACAGCAGGGTTCGAACTGGCGATCAGTCTAATATTGCAGGAGAGTCTGACGCCCTACAGGTGTCCTATACATCATGGCGTCTCATTCACGTAAATAGACTGCACTCATGGCGAGTGAGAACATACGATTTTTTTATTATTTCTGTTTTATTTCTGTTGTTTCATTCATTTAATGATTAATTTGTTTGTTTATTGGTACATTTATCTATTTATTAATTTAAACTTAACTAATTTTCAGCACATCAGTAAATCCACTGTATGCAGAGCGGAAAGTGTGCCTCACTCTCAAGTGCTTTTTGCCGCCATGTTGCTTTTTTGGTGCCGTTGCCATGGTGAATCGTAATATCGGAGCTCCATTGATGATGGCTTTTTATAGTCGTGGTGCGTGCGCTTAACCCAGGGTAAGCCTACCCAGAGTAAATTGAACTAACTCAAATCAGCTGTTCTGAAACCAAAAACTCAAAGTTTCTCATTTCTAAGTAAACCAACTCTGAGTTCAAGGTTTAACCTAGAGTTGGTTCAACCTCCTTATTTAAACAGGCCCCAGGGGTGGTCTTTTGTTTTGAGTGTGTGTCGGTAGTGTTTGTATGTTGTGGTGATTGTGTCAGTATTTGTGTTTGTATGTTGTGATGATGGTGTCAGTATTGTGTGCATATTGTGGTGACGATGTTATTGTTTCAAAGTTTAATAATGGTGTGAGTATAAGTAGTGTTTTTTGCCCATGTGTCAGTATTGTATATTTTTTGTTTTATGCATTTGTTTTCATGATGCTTTCAGTCAGAGTTGTCATAATGGCATCTAAAGGGTTTTTGCTTTTGCATTTTTTTTTCAAGTCTGTCAGTTATGTTTTTATAATGGTTTTTTTCTGTTTTAATGATACTATCAGTAGTGGTTTATTGGTGGCTTCAGTCACCAGAGGGGTTTTTGTGATTCTCAGTGGTGATGTAAACAGTCAGCTAATACACAGCGATAGGAGGCTTCCTTTGTGCAGACTGAAGTAAAACAGTTAAGGCCAATTTGCACCGCACAGACAACTGCCAACAAACACCGACAGTGTTTGATGGATCAGTGTGATACCCCTGTCTGTGTCTGTTGGTCGGAGTCTGTTTTCACCCGACTGAACATGCTCAATCGGGGTTTGTAGGGTTGTGGAATGTCTGAGCAGCAGTGTGGTATAATTTCCCGAAAAACAAACTCTGACATAATCTGCTAAACGTTGCCATGCCGATTAGGCGAGTGACTTGCAAAGATTTTGTAAAATATGTTTTCTGTAGCAAAATCTTTATTAATTTGTGGCTACCATGTTGTACTGAACCTATTACACTACATAGTGCTTAAAACACTGACTTTGCCTCAGCACCACTGGACCAGATGATGCACGTGCTTCACTTAAAACGAAAACAACAGAACCGACACAGACATGTTTTTGCAATAAGGTAGCTAATTATATACAGACATGTTAAATAAATAAAAGTGAGGATTGGAATGCCTACCTTAACATGTCTTTCTTTGAGAACCTAATGTTTTGGGAATAAGCTTAAAGTCCCAGTGAAATTAAAAATGACAATTCTTATTTTTTTCTGAAATATTGCAGCGTTTATAGTAAATAGCTTATCAATGTGTACTGTTATATATCAATGTCTTATATATATATTAGGGGTGTAACGGTTCAGAGTACTCACGGTTCGGTTTGAATTGCGGTTTTAGGGTCACGGTTTCGGTTCGGTTCGGTGTGTTCAAGAAAAAATGGCTACTGTCAAATTCAATAATTTTTATGTATTTATTAGGTAACAAACACTTAAATCTTCTGTCAAAAACAGGTTTCTTTACAAAACAAAAAATGATGCAGTTTCTTACCCCTGCAAAAGTCAACCTTCTAACTTAAGAACATGTGCATTATTGTGCTTCAAGTAGGCTACTAACATAAATGCATTTCAAAACCAACATAAAATATTTGGAAGGTGAGAACACTGGGTCACTCTTTATTCTTTATTTTAGTCAATTTAGATCTTCATGTTTTTTTGCAAGAAGATCAGTTTGTTAACATTTTCCGTTGCAAGTCGAGATCTGCTTGCAGAAACAATGTCTCCTGCAGTGGAGAACACTCTCTCGCTTGGCACTGATGTTGCACAGACACAAAGGTATTGTTTTGCAAGTTTTGCAACATGAGGGTACTTGCTCTCATGCAGCTCCCACCATGCGAGTGGATATGCATCTGTGTCAATGGAATCTTCTGCTTTGTATGACATTACTTCCTCCTCTACAATGTTGTCAAAAGTCTTTGTCTTGTCAGGTGCTCTAAAAAAATCTCCAAAAAGCTCGGACATTGCAGACTTCTTTACAGGTGGGGATTCAGGGGGATTCTGGCTTCCGGATGGCCCAGCTTCTGCTGCAACAGGCTGACCCTGCAAATATATTAAATTAATAATAGTTCATAGAATACATTTTTCACGCAATTAAAATGTTTCTTTAAAAACTTTATCAAACTACTTTTACATAGTATATATATTTTGTTTAATAAAATATTATGCTGAAACTGCTTCGGTCTCACCTGCGCTCGAGAGCTGACGACACCCGGGTGATGACGGCGTAAATGTCCGGTCATATTAGTTGTATTGCCTTGGGAGTATGGCACTCGCGTCATACAAATTTTACACACTGTGACTGTTTTGTCCACGTTTTTGTGACCATCGCTGCTGTAACGTATTGGAAACCCAAAGTGTTCCCAGACAGCAGACTTGTATGAAGCTGGAGGAGGCTCTATTTGCNTGTGACTGTTTTGTCCACGTTTTTGTGACCATCGCTGCTGTAACGTATTGGAAACCCAAAGTGTTCCCAGACAGCAGACTTGTATGAAGCTGGAGGAGGCTCTATTTGCGGCTTATCCCCTTCGCTTGCCATGCTGAACAGCAGCTGTACACGCAAGGAACGGTGATGTGACGTCAGCAACAAAGGTACATACTAACAGCTGATTGGTAAGATACTCTCACGTAAAACGCACGTGGAGCGTAGGCTATTATTCATCGGAAGCATATACGCAGCCCTCTGTGATTTATGCGCCTTTTCCCCACAAAACTGTATTATAGATGCGACATCAGAGTAATCGCGGTGCACGTGTGTTCCGAACCGTGATAGGAGAACCGAACGGTTCGATGTTTTACCGAGAATCGTTACACCCCTAATATATATATATATATTTAATTCATGTACCCTGAAATTACTATCCATCTCAAATGACGTAAACTAGACGGCTTAGCCGGAGCATCCGTTAACTCCTCCCCCTTCAACTGTCAGTCTGCTGCCAGTTTCATTTCAAAATCAATGCAACAGCTGTTTTTACACATCCAATCAATTCGCAGTGAAAAATGCAAGCCACGCCCACTAATTTTCTCCTTTGAAATTCCTTTTCACTCGGAAATGTGTCAGAATACAGAACTTTAAAGTTGAGCATCCGATGCGGAAAGCATGAATAAAATAATATTTTCAAATAGCTAATTTCAACCCATATTGTATATCTTATATATATATCAACATACACTGCTAATTATTAGGGATGTAACGATTCACCGTGAGCCAATTGAAAATCGATTATAATGTGTGACGATTCAAATTGGTTGAGGCGTGAACTGAATCGCAATACATTTTTTGAACAGCAGGGGCCGCCATGTTCACTGCAAACCTAAACGTGGACATGCTGATATTTCTTAAATGCAAAAAAATCCAAGAAAAGCACAGGCAGTATTAGTTTGTTTATATTAAAGAGACTTTTTCTATTATTAATTTGTTATAAAATTGCAGTTTAGTTTTGTTATTTGAAATAAAAACAATTTTATTATACAAAGAAACGTGAAGCATTTAAGAAGTAATGCAAGGGAAGTTGTTCATTTCTAATTTGTTTCAACTCATTTTGTAAAAATAAATCGTGAGTAAATTGTGAATAAATCGCATCGTGAGATCAGAATCGTGAATCGCATCGCATCGTGAGCTGAGTGAATCATTACATCCCTACTAATTATTTAAACCAGAGGTCCGGGCCGGGGTACACAAAATAATTTGTGACCCATATTAACATATGATTCGGAAAACGCGGTCATTAAGCCTCATGCAAAGGTAAAAAGTGTTGATTTTGGACGAATTTGAGGTTTCATAAAAATAAGTACATTAAAGCCCCACTGCAATGCCGTGGAATGCGCAGTATTATTTGATGTGTTGACGTAATTTCAACTGAAAAATGCAGAGAGCAGGAGACATACCAAGTGACCCTGACCCCTTTTAAAATAACCAATAGCGTTTTCGTTTAGACTGGCAAAGCTGCATTTGTGTAAGTCTATCGAAAAGAATAGGAAGATCAGTGTCAGTGATACCAGTGAAGTGTCATTTGAAGCTTGTTTACGTTGGTGAGTGACACTGGCGTTTGTCTTCTCCTTTAACTTACTCATCAGGGCTGCGATGTCCGATCTCTTCCATACAGCCTTAACATACAGCATTCTGTGTAGACTTGAAATGGTTCAGATACGTTTTGTTTTCTCAGTGATGTTACGTTCGTGAACGAATCGTTCTTTTTGAACGACTCTTTTAAGTGAACGAATCGTTCTCGTTCATGAAATATATTGACTCTCCCTCGAACATAGAGAGCGTCTTCTGAAAGAGTGTCTAAAGCACGAGCCAATGGCGTTCGAGTGTGAGTTTGGACAGAGCATATGATTGGTTGAATGTAATGAACGAATACGCCCTTGAGTCTGAACGAGAGAGATCTCATTCATACACAAATGAAAGGACCCGCTGTTTCTCGTTCATGAACGACATGAACGATCAGTCATCTCATTCATCTCGTTCGTGCATGAACGAAAGGACCTGCTACTTCTCGTTTGTGAACGACATGAAAGAGGAGGTCTCTCGTTCAACAAGTACAGAAATAGACACAATGTAAACTTATGAAAATTAACCATGGTTTTAATATAGTAAAGGTAGTAACCATCTTTTTGGTGTACTTTGTCTTACCATGCCAACACAAATGGTTGTACTGTAAATATCATGCTTAAATGATAGTTACATTTTAAAAACCTAAATGTACTATTTTACAAACATGATGATTTAACTGTGGTTTGTAGTAAAAACTTATTTTTCCTAATGAAAGTATAGCATTGTTTGTTATAAGCATGTATTTATGTAATCATATTTACAATAATTAAAGTGTATGACACATTCATGACACTTAAACATGCTAACGCATGCAAATAGTTTGTTGTTGCTAATACTGCTGTTGTTTACATGTTGCTTTTATGAGAAATCAGTCATGTCAGGCACTTTTAATCTGCACCCGATTCTGAGATTCCTGTCCCGCTGTAAAGACTGACTGAGCATGAGCCAATAGTCCCTGAGTGCGGGATGTTTAAACACTATCATTGGTCTGATCTACTGAACGAATACGCCTCTTCATTGAACTAGTCAGTCATTTGACATATGAATCAGACATCTCGTTCGTAAACTAGGAGCTGCTGACCAAATGAATTAGAGATAGCATGTAAATCGCTCAATACAGCAAGTGAGTCACTCTCGTTTGCAAC
Organism: Triplophysa rosa; assembly: GCF_024868665.1. Lineage (NCBI taxonomy): Eukaryota > Metazoa > Chordata > Actinopteri > Cypriniformes > Nemacheilidae > Triplophysa > Triplophysa rosa. The sequence goes on from NC_079914.1 coordinate 296,062, forward strand.
AACAACAGAAAATGATATATTGTAGCATAATACAGATTTCAATTATGCAAACACATTATAAAATTACTTGTACTACATATAAGGTACTCATTTTCGCCACCTCCTGGCGTATGTATGTAATATATGACGAAATGGTCACTGAACGAATCAGTGAACGAGTCTGAACGAATCATTTTGGTGAACGAACTGAAAAAGAACGAATCACTCAAATTAATCTAAATTCCCATCACTTGCGCATATGATCGGCGCATATGATCAGCTCTGTACTATCGTGTCTCTGAACCGGAGGACACTCACGTGCAACCGCTCGCGTGACACTAACGCGAAATTAAGACTTTAATGTTAATGGTTACACTGTCTGAATCTTCCTCCATCTCCCATCTAGTGCACTCCCAGCAAACACAGAACGTTCCCCCAATGTTAGTTTTTGGTTCCCTTTTGGTTATTTTTTTGGGAACCAAAAAATAACGTTCTAAGGACGTTCTTTTCAGGTTTTAATTTTTGCAACCAGAAAATAACGTTCCCAGAACGTTGCAGGCTGTTTTTTTTTTAAATAACCAGAAAATAACCACCAGAAAATAACGTTCTCTGATGGTTATTTATTGGTTATTTTTTTGCAACCAGAAAATAACATTCTCTGATGGTTATTTTTTGCAACCAGAAAATAACCAGAAAGTAACGTTCCCTGATGGTTCTTTTTTGGCTATTTTTTATGGTAAAAATAGTCAAAACTGGTAAACGTCAGTGACGTGCAATACATAAATTATAAGATCACATTGAAAACCAAATGAAATTAATAAATGTGCCCTTTAATGGCTGAAAATAATAAACTAGTTAAGCTAAATGAAAATACAATCATCTATATCCATGTGTATTTTTTTAGTGTGGTTGTCTGTTACTGTATGTGTGTGTGTGTGCTCGAGCATGTGCATTCTCCGCTCTGCCGCGCACTCCCGTCATTTAAAAATTAAAATTCATTTAAAATCGTTTTACCTCACCGACTAACACATTAGTTTAGCGGTTTATTTATTTTATTTTTTTATTTAAAACTGTACAGATTTGAGAGTAAACTTATATTTTCGTGATTTTCGATTGATTTGACACATCTAAATCAACAGACCATGATGAAAGGACTGAAACTCAGGGCTTTTGATTGTTATATCTAAAGACGGAGCCGCGCTATACTTCTGTGGTGAGACAAGAATACTGTTAGCCTGAAGATAATTAAATGTTTATTCTTCTGTCAATAAAAATCTGCTTTAAATATTGTGTTGAAGTCATTGGTTATTTTATTTCGATATCTATAGTGTCTGATGTTGAGGTAGGCCTACACACAGTGTGGTTTTATTAGAAATGATATGTGCTGTTTAAATCAAAAATTAGGCTACTTCAGTGATGAAAAAGGAAATATTAGGCTAAAATAATAATCTAATGCATTGATTTCATCCTCCATATTGTGTGGGATGATGTATTTTACTTATTTTAATTAGATTAACGTTAGACAAGCGATGGATAAAAACACAGCATGGATGTATTCATTACTGACGTGTAAACGGACCGAGAAAAATATTTTAGGCTAACGTTCTGGGAACGTTCCTTAACGTTAGTTTCTGGTTCCCAGAAAGTTTTTTTAAGGTTTGTTTTTGGTTATCTTTACGGACATAAAACGTTAGTGTAACGTTCCCTTAACGTTAGTTTTTGGTTCCCAGAACGTTATGGGAACCAGAAACTAACGTTCTATTAACGTAAAGAAAACTTTCCTGGAGAACCAAAAACGAAACTTAGAAAATAACGTTCTGGGAACCAAAAACTAACGTTAAGGGAGCGTTCTGGGAACCAAAAATTGTTAGCTGGGCTGTGCGTTATTCACCATGTGGGACATAATAAATGTGCCAACAAGTGGCAGATTTGAGGCGTCGCTTCCGCAGCTCTCATAGTGAAAAATTGTAGCGTGATGTCATGGAATTTCTAGATTTTTTTGAGCACACGTGCCAGACTATCAGTTTTGAATGCTTGTATCTTCTAAATGGGAATTTTGTTTATTTTGGTTATATTTTCTAAATGGGAATTTTGGAGCATATCAGTTTATTGACATCCTTAAGGCTAACTTGTTTTTAATAAAAGGAAAAAAAAACTTTCATTTTGATTTCACTGGACCTTTAAGCCATTGTCTATCCCGCTCCAAATAGTGTTTTAAACATCTAAAATTATCCTTATTTGTAAGTTTTCTGAGAGGATGCGTGTTCATCGGAAGCAAAGCACTTGCGTGCCTATTTTGGTTTTAAAACGTGCAGGAATGAGAAAATAAAGTGCGGGACCTTATTAATGTTAAAATAATTACTAAGAGTAATTTGTTATGAATAGGCTACAATATTACTTGAGCCGACAGACATCCGAAGCGTGCGCACAGACAGTGTGAACCTGATACACATATACACAAAATTACAGTAAAGACACGTTTCAACAAGATTTCACGCAGATATAATCTATTAGCATATATGTCTTAAGTGGATGTTTGATTAACTGTTGTGGAAAAATATCTGATACATTACATTATTTTAGTTCCTTGCAATGCAATACAGTAGATATTACAGCCGCCGTTCTTAATGTCAATCACGTTGTCGGTGTCTGTCTGCAATGTGAACGCGACAGTTATTTTTCATAAAATTCTAAACCTAACTGCCAACATGTCTGTTGGTGTTTTTTAGTGTAACGGAGGCCAGCTAGTGAAGAGCTGTGCAGTGTGTAAACCTCACTCCCCGACCAACAGAGACGCTCTAGCGACAGACGCTAGAGACTGCGGTCTTCAGTCTCCTCGTTAGAGCGCCCGTCTCCCATCCGGACCGACGCCGGTTCGAGGCCGGCGCAGAGCGGGGCGAGTAGGACATTGGCATTTGTCTGTGCGGTGTGATTTGGCCTTTAGACAACCAAACCAATAATGTTGTTATTGCTGTAAATAGGTTGGGCGATGTCAACCAAATTGGCATCGGAGGATGTCTACAGTGAAACATCGCGATGGACGATGACATCGTATATCGGCCTAACCCTAGCTGTAAACAGCCAAACAGTACAATACATTCTGCTGTTTAGGGTTGGGTACCGGACTCTGTACTTTTAAGGGCACCGACCGAATTACGTCGGTACTACCGAGTATCGATTCACATTAAATCAATCGGTGCCAAATTTCGGTACTTGAGAACGCATCGGGTACTGCGCGTGAGCAGGTACGAGAGAGAGAAAGAGAGAGAGAGAGAGAGAGAGAGAACATTTTACTTCACACAAAGCGAAACTAAAACCGCTAATAAAGCAGGCTGTCGTTATCAACGTACAAAATGAAAATAAACACTCGACTCTACATTATGGTTATCATATTTATATTATTTATTTCACTTGTTCTTGTTTAGAAAATGAAGCATACAATCGCGTTAAGGAAATGCGCGCTCAGACGCAGCCGGTACGCACACACACAACACTGCGCTGAACATTTAAGTTTGTTAAGGTGCTTTGTGTTTTCTGTCCACCAATGAATAAAATCATCTCATGAAGTCCTGAAACAAAGTTATTAGTGACAGATTAGAGCAGTCGATGGAAAGAGGTGAGTGAGGCCAACCGTCAAGCTGCAGTTTAAAGCTGTGAACAGCTCCGCAGGAGACTGATGCACATTTACATTATGTATTATTGTATGATCAAAATTATATATTTATATGTAATTCTTTCAGTATCTCTGTTAAAAATGTGTATTACAAATCAATCTGTTATTTTCAGTAATGATGCTGTTAAAAATATTTTTGTAGACTTCAAGTTTTGTTTTTCTATATTATCTAATGGTCTGTTAATGGTGGAGGCCTCATTGTTTAGGTAAATTATCACACTACATGAATAAATGATTATGTGTGTGAGGAGGAAATAGAATAAGCTGGTTGTAATAATAATGCTGTTGTTATTTCTATAGTCTTTGTGTAAAATTTCAACAAAATGTTTGAATTGAGAGGTTTGGACTTTTTTTCACTGAAATAAATAAAGTATCGAAAAAAGGTACCGTTTGGTACCGGCACCGAATTCCAGGTACCGTTTTGGTACCGGTTAAAAAGTGAACGGTACCCAACCCTACTGCTGTTACAGCAAATGCAGTACAATGGTGCTGCTTGTGATCATAAATAGCCTTAATGTATGCTGTAGTGTAGAATGGTGCACTACATTATGTGTTAATATAGCATATTTGTAGATTATATATTGCTGCTCACTAAGAGAAAAAAACGTGTGCTGCAGAATATCTTTGTTATGTGTGTCAACTAGGAATGTAACGGTATTGTAAATATCGAAGTATCGCGATAGCATTTTTTTTCGATACTATCGTGGTCGCATGACGATAGATCTTCCAGGCAAAGTGTAGTTTTTTCAGCCGAATGGAGCGAGTTGAGGGAAGCGGGAACTACAATTCCCATCAACCCATGCGTGCCCATCATCCTCTGCGCTCTGCTGCCGCCCGCTACAGATCAAGTTGAGCGAAAATGGTGGATGCCGCTAGTGGCATAGAAACGGATTTACAAATTGTTGAAGCTAGGGCTGGGCGGAATGACGGAATATTCTGTTACCGCGGAATAAAATGTCAACCGTAAAAGATTTTTCTATTCCATGTATTCCGCGGAATGTAAATAAGTGGGCGTGGTTAACTCGGCGCTCTGCAAATTAGGCGCTATTCTGAAAAAAACGAATGAATTAATCCACCCGTAACAAATGAACGTATCAAACATTCTTTTGACCTTCTTTCAGTCTGTAGTTTAGTGATCCGCTCCAGTCCGGCGTGTTCTCTCTCACCCGCAGTGCTCGTGCAGGGATCTGCGCCAGCATTTAAAAAAGCTCATTCTCAACAGTATTTCAGAAGTCAGGTTGTTTTGAAAAGCTGTTAATAGTTTTATAAAGTTTAACTTCAGGCGAGCCAAGGTGAAACTTGCGTTGAAATGCGCGATGATGCGCGTGAGCGCTTTGATGTGATGCGCTTCTACCTCCAGTTTTGGGAGACGCGTGAGGAGTCACCAGAGACTCGCAGTGCAAAAACAAGCCCGAGAATAAACTAACCTAAAGACAGAGATTCGCAACACACTAAAAGTGCTAATCTAATAGAGAGTGAAGAGCGATAAAAACCTACAGTACAGACCCCATGAACACCAGTTTAGTCATATACTGTACTCTCATTGTTTGTGCATATTCATACTTTATTGTTATATATGTTGTCTATCTTCCTACTGTATACATATGATATAGCCAGAAGATAAATATGAATAAATAATACATCTGATTATCAGAACTTAATTTGATATCTTTAGTACATTTTCATAACTTACCTACATTTTAACTATGGTGAGCATTTAAATGAACTGTAATAAATAAATTAGTTAAATCAATCTAAGAAAAATGAAGTATAAAATATAAAATTATAATGGGAGATTGTTTCATGAAATATATCGTTACCATGAAATAAAATTACTCATTCCTTGAAATACATTTTTGGCCATTCCTCCCACCTCTAGTTGAAGCTAAAGCGAATTATAAATCGCATGTGTGGAAGCGTTTCGGTTTTCCCGTAACAAGAAACGAGAAAAGGTGACGGACAGACAAAAAACAATATGCAGACACTGCCAGACTGCGGTGAAGTACAATTCGGAGAATACGACTAATATGAAGAGCCATTTGTTACGTCACCCCGAAAAGTTTCATGATGATACAAGGAAAAAAAAAATAGCAGTGAGTGAAGCAGTGGATGAGGTGAGTGTGTGAGTGAAGCAGTGAATGAGGCGAGTACCTGACTGGTTGTGAGTTGTTAAAAGTTGACAAACAACTCAAACTTTTTTCATTTTCATTTTTTCATGTTTCATGTTCTCAATTTTTATGTTATTAATTTTTATGCTATTATATTACTGTTCTTTGCACTTTAAAATGACCTAATCTAAAAATAATAAACGTGATCTTTGTTAAGTCATAGTTTAATAAACACTTATACCACGTTTTTCCAAGTCTTCATTTGTTTAGTTTTTTTTCCTGCACAAAATTCAACAAATATCGTATCGTAGTCTTCATATCGAGGTACTATCATATCGTGAAATGTTGATACCATTACATCCCTAGTGTCAACACTTCTCTCTTCCTTTTGGTATAAAAAGGCAGTTAAACTTGTTTCCGTTCACTATTTACTGTTTATAGTCAATGGACTACTTGCACGTAGCCCCGTGACGTACTTCCGACTTGAAATCGTTTCCGGTTATATTTATTAACTATGGGCTGTTGCTCCCTGTGAAACCTAAACGGTTAAATATACGACTTCTACGTACATACATTGTCAGCGACATAAGAAGAAATATTCTAAACATCACTAGGTACAAAACCTTCAAACGATCTGAGAAAGTAATGGCTGGTGAACGATAGCATTTCACCTTTTCTCCTCACACACAGCTCCGTTGCAGACATTTAACGGCCGAACGTAAATCACAGAAGGCTGAAGGAGACTAACAGGGAATCATAGCAGCACTGTTTGGATTAAACGACTATAGACTTTAAATACCGCCGTGTTTCATGCGTGAGAGAGCACGAACACAGTCATTAAATGTTTGGATCACTATGTTGTGTCGTTTTTTTATCTACAAATGTAATGCTAGTAAATGCATTTTTTTTTGTCAATAACTATAAAAAGTGTAGTTATAACGTTTAAGGATAATTACCAGAAAGAATTTGCGCAGTTAATGTATTTATTTGGCATTAAATCTGCTCTATCTGAACAGTGCTATTTTTAAAATACTCATATTTTTAAATACTTTGCAATGTGAATGAAAGTCTAATTAATTAAAATCCACATCATTGTATGGTGTCATTTTATTGTCATTAAAATGTATGAAATATAATCTATGAATGAGACTAAACCGTTAGGAAACAGCGTTTAGGAAAGCGGTGGAGTGCATACAACGGCTTTATTATTCGGCAGATGAGTATATGTTTATAAACATATTAGAAGGTGAAATTCTGCTAATTTAAGATCTGTCATAAAGACCCACATTAAAGCATGTTAACATCACAAACAGGATTTTTTGTTTTAATGAAGTGACCCCTCTAAAAATAGAAATAATCTACCATGATCTCCTCATGTAGACACGCTTAACACTGTTACCAGAAATGACTGAGTCGCATCGAGGAGAACGTGGAAGACTACGTGCAAGTAGTCCATTGGGTGGGAGAGATGTCCTTTCAGGAAATTACGTCTTCATGCGTTTATTTGTTCATTGTTTTGTTGAATAAAGCACTGACTTCTTTTTGCCAGGAGACTTTGTGTGTGTGAAAGAAAAGTGTTTATGAAATTCTCAATCTATTCTTAAACTTTAATCCTGTGAAAATAATTTTGCCTGTCATAGGAAAGGAAAGTTGATCCATTTCACATTATTCATTAACACATTGCCATTTGTGTTGTTTTAGTCAAACCGTGGACCTGTTGATGCAGGAATCCGGATGTAGACTTGAGCATCCTGCTGCCACCAAATTCCGGAATCATGTGATGGAGGGAGAGTGGGAAAAGGTGAGAGGGAGGCTTTATGTGGCGAGTTAATGCATTGTGTAAGTTTTGTAAGATCCAAAGGGCTACAAAGAACACGCAGATGGTACACAAATGTGTCCTGTGCTCACATGCCTTGTCTTTATACACTCTTGACATTTCAAAATGGAGGGTAGCCATTCAAGTAGTTTTATAACAGTACCACGGTGGAGTGATGCTGTATGAATAAAATACTGAAGTACTGAATAATGATCAGTTTTTTATGTACCAGTCAGGATATAATTTTTTTAAAGAAAACCATGGTGCTAATTCTGTCTTGTCCAAATAAAATTATTTATACAAAAAACATAAGCAAAAAATTACAGTTGAAAAGATTAAACATTATTGTTAATGAAGAGTTCATTTGTAAAAGCAGATGACATTAAAAAGGTCAAAAAACATGTTTTTATTATGTCATCATGTTTTTAATTGTGTATTATTGTGTTAGCTGTATTTTTAAAAAATGTATTATTACTTAATCAAAACAACCCAACTGCAGTTTGATTGCTATTACTTGGAATGCACAATAAACAACTTTTTAAAACAGAGTTATCTGTACTTTCAAATGAACTTTTCAAATGTAGATAAAATAAGATAACCAGTTAAAAAAATAATTGATATCGCTAATTTGTATAACAAGAAAATAACTTGAATTGTGTATTTTAAACTACTCAAACAAAAACTATCAATTTTAAACCACTTAAAATATGTTTAAATCTGTCTATTTAACTAGTTCACTGGAATAATCTTACATGGTAACACACCTGAAAACATATGACATATAAAATTTACATATATCGCCATTTTTGTGGAGTCCAGCTGAATATCAAAAGACAAAAAGACTATACTGAGTACTGACAACACAAAGCAATTTTTGTTATGACAGAAGTAGTACTTTACCATCAGTGTGCTTTTTGTCTCCTAGAAATTGCACAAATACAGTCAGTGAGATTAAACCTGGCCAGATTAAGAAAGTGCCTTCCCCTTTGTGTGTAATAAGCATCAACTGGTCATTAAACAGACTGTAGGCTGTCTGTGGGTTAGTCATCTGAGGCTAAAAACAGATCTAAAGTTGCTCTGTCCTGAATATGTTTCTAGCCCCTTTTGCTGTTTCTTTTATGTACTAAAATCTGTTCATGTTAAACTGCTTTGCACTGACACACACTGGAAAAAGCGCTTCAAAAATTATTTTGAATTATTCTAAAGCTTGGTTTCTTAACTTGCGAAACCTCAGTCAATCTTCTTTTTTTAATGTAATAGGCTGAGAGTGACCTCAATGAGCTGAAAGCACTGATGCTTTCACCCAGCGCTGTTGTGGTAAGAGTTCAAAGTACTCCAAACATCTGCACTGTCATTTTTGCCAGTGTTCTGATCGATTTTTCTCCCTTCAGCGGATGAAATTCTTGCTACTGCAGCAGAAGTATTTGGAGTATCTGGAGGATGGGAAGGTTCTGGAGGCTCTACAGGTGCTCAGAGCCGAACTCACCCCTCTCAAGTACAACACCGAACGGATCCACATCCTCAGCGGGTATTACTCATCTGTCCAGATACTCTACACTTCAGAGTTCATTTCTCTTATTTTTTGAGAAATGTAAAAGGTGTCATATTTTAAAAAGGCACATTTTTTTAAATTGGAAAAATGGCTTGTTCGTCTCTGGCATCACACAGATTACATTTGCACACATCATACCTCATATTTACACATTAATGACAAGACATTAATGATTCATAATGAACATTTTACTGGTTCTGAATTTAATTGAAAAATTCCATTAATGATGTCTTTCGTAATTTTTCAAGCACACCCCCTCTTTCATTATTTTATAACTGTTTCCTATACAAAGCGATTAAGCAAAAACAATTCTGTTTTGGTCATATAATGTTTTCACACTTTTGCACACATGGTAACCAGTGTTGGGTGTAACTAGTTACTAAGTAATTAGTTACTGTAATTTAACTACTTTCCCTTGAAAAAGTAAAGTAAGGGATAACTCTTATTTTTTCTGTAATTTAATTACAGTTACTTCTGATGTAATTAAACTAAATACTTTGTGTAATATATGTGTGTGCAATAGTGGAATTGACATCAGAATTCAAAGTCTAACTTTAAAAGCTGTGCCTTAATGTATAATTCTCACATTTGTAATACATTTGTAATAAATGTAATTTATTTAAATGAATTAAAAGAGCCCTTTATGCCTATACTTGAATCACTTAACTAATCAAGGTTGATATAGAATATAGAAAGTAATTAGTAATAAGTAACTAAATACTTTTTGGAGAGTAATTTGTACAGTAATCTAATTACACTATTGAAGATGTAATTAGTAACTAGTAATTAATTACTTTTTGAGAGTAACTTACCCAACACTGATGGTAACACATGATTACGGTTGTAATCACTCTGTTCAGTATGTTGATCAGTGTTGTTGATGCTGCTTTAGGTACCTGATGTGCAGTCATTCTGATGATCTGCGTGCTAAGTCTGAATGGGAGGGGAAAGGGATGGTCTCGCGATCCAAACTCCTCGACAAACTACAGAGTAAGTTACTTTAAACCTACATAAAGGAACGCTATAAGCAATCGCATTCCTGTTAAGCAGTACCTTTTGGACTTTGTGACTTAAACAGAAATCAATATGGTTATGTTATAAATTATGGCAGCAAATTATTTTAAGTGTATCTTAGTTTTTCTCGGAAAAACCTTTAACTTAAAGAATAGTTAGCTCAATTTACCCAGCCTTATGCAATCACATGTGTGTGATTTTGTTACTTCTGCATGTTTTTTTTACTGTAAAGCTGCGTTGCAACTAGGGCTGCAACGACGCGTCATATTATTTACGTTTATCTGCTGTAATGGCAGTTTCTGTTCCCGGCGTGTGTAAGTTAATCACCAGAACAAGCGAAAGTAGGCTATAATATACCCGGCAAACAGCGATCGCGATCCTTGGACGCAGTAAGTTAGTGAATGGATGGAGGGATTCCCCCGGAATGCGATCATCACAGTATGGACACTCAATCACAAACAGACGGAGAGGGACACGTAGATGTAGACTTTCATAATAAATTACTTTGCTTTAATACTACGCTTTACATTAATGATTTACATTAATGCTATTGTACTAGTGTAAGTTAGTGTATGTGAACTAGAGCTGAGCAATTAATCGAAACGTTGCGATTTGCTAATCGCAAGAGGCTGCGATGTGAAAAATATGAAACGCGTCTGTTCCAAGCCCGCTTTGAGTGGCATTCTTGCAAACCAACTGAGTGAGCGCACCTCCGTTATGCCCAATCAGCACTGCCCTAGCCAACTGCGTAAACATCCGTCATTAAAAAAAAAAAAAAACAGAAAGAGGGAGAGAGAGTGTGTGATTCAGAGTCAGATCGATCATATTAGGCAAATAAATACTAAAGAAAATTCCAATCCAGAAGACCGCACACTCGCATACTCGCGCATCTCTGCCCCGCGTTGCGCGTCTCGGAAGAGGCTTGACACACGCGCACCCTGTGTCAACTCACGCCTGGCTCCGTGTTTCAAACAAATGTAAAATCTATCTCACTGTTTTGCCTATTTTCACTTGGATGAAACGACACATTCAGCACATTTATCTACTTGTTTTTAAAATCCCAAATACTTAAAAATGAATAAATCAGCCTGTGTAACCTATGTACTATTTTAATAAGTCACTAACACAATAGAACATTTTATGGATTTAAGGGTTATAATGGGAGTTGTATTTGTTTTAATGTAAACTATAATAGTGTGCACTTGTATTTGGATTCTATTGGTGTGATGTAATCTGGCAGTTGGGAACCAATAGAACAATAGTAAGTCCTATTCGAATAAAAAAGGAATTTTGTAATGGTTTTAATGGAAACAATTAGAATTTCTGTAGTGTTTTTTATTGTTTTCTTTCAGCAGGGTAACAATACCCATACTGTGCTGCACAATATTGAGCTGAAGCTTGACTTAGAAAAATTTAATCGCAATTGCAATGTCTGTCAAAAAAATCGCAATTAGATATTTTCCCCAAATCGCACAGCCCTAACCTTTCCAGATTGTGACCCTGCTTAAGTTAATCTTAAACTTCAAACAGGACTAACCATCATGAAACCACCGTAAAAGTTGTCAGTGACTTTATGCGAGGAATAAATATAGCATGATTAAGAAACTCTGAGCAATAAACAGAGATAGATGGTAGTATTTTTACTTTTACTCAAGTACATTTTACTCACGTTTTACTTGGAGGAAAGAATACAGAGTATATATCATGCTCTAGGTAAGTCCATGCACTAATACATTACTTTAGTACATTAAAAAACAGTATTTTTCGACTTTTAAAATTAAAACTACTTAATTAAAGGAAAATAGTGATTTTAATGTAATCAAAAGTAAAAGTATGATATGCTTTATAATGTAAGAAAATACTAGAACTTATTATTTATTGGAAAGTTTGCCAAAGGATTAATAAAGTATTCCAAAAAAATCTTTATTAGATTAATCTAAAAAATAATCGTTAGATTAGTCAAATAATGTAAAAAATAATTGTTAGATTAGTTGACAATAAAAATAATTGTTGGTTGCAGTTGCAACAAGGCAAGTTTGTAAAAAGTGCTTCAGTAGAAACACGTTTGAATAGAAATTAAAAAAATGTACTGCATAGTAGGAACAGTCCCGCTAGTAATGTTACCATGTTTGTAATGTCATTATTATTACTTTTGACATGAATTCTTCACACTTCTTCCCCTCTCCACCCCCTCTTTTTATTTTTTTTACAGTTTCATGTAATTCTTTTTTTCAGCTAGGGTTTGGGTCAGTTCTATTTCAGTTCAGCCAATTCAGGAGATCAATTGAATTCTGGGTAACCTAAAGAATGTGAAGGCCCTACCTAATCTCAAATCCATTTCAGTTTATGTCCAGTATTGGCTGAATTCAGATGAAACGGAGTCTAACCCTCCACAACCTCTATGGTCTCCATCTCTGTCTCTCTGTTTCTCTCTCTCTCATGTATTGCCACAGCGTACTTGCCTCCGTCTGTGATGCTGCCGCCCCATCGTCTGCAGACTCTGTTGCGTCAGGCGGTGGAGCTGCAGAGAGATCGCTGTCTGTACCATAACACCAAACTGGACAGTGGGCTGGACTCGGTGTCTTTGCTCATAGACCATGTGTGCAGCAGGTACATATTGCTGAGCAAGTTATTTAATATTAGTAAAACTGAATAGCCATTCGAACGTAGAGATAGCAATAAAATATAGCTCTCTCTGTTTAAGGAATTTTGCCAGGTTTCTATCCTCTGGATATTCAAAGGTATTCCAGACTTTCCACTGTGAAATAAAGTATATCACAATGCTACTCTGACATGAACATCCTGGGGCTGGATTCACGAAACTGTTCTTAAGACAAAATATAAGATTGTTCTTAAGATAAATTTTAGGAAGTTTGTAAGAATGTTTGTTAGTGCGATTCTCAAACATTTCTTAATAAGTTCTCTAATATTTTCTTAAGAACATCTTCATTTCTGTCGTAAGAATAAAATGATATGCTTTGTTAATGATTACACTCGCTTGCTCGTGTGGTAACTATGTTTGTTTATCTATACAATAAACTTTATTTGTGTAACACGCACCTCGCATTCTTATATAGCCTATATACTGTATATTAGCATGTGATGTGTCAAACGGCATTTACGATCGCATGTTAGCTAAAATGTTAGCAAGCGTTAATATGGCTAATATTTGTGACCCTCTCCGTTTCGAGTCACTTTGTCCCAGAATCATGTAAAAAGCACGCCGTATTTAATAATGAAAGCCAAAGCAAGGGAGCTAGACCTAATCATTATTATATCAATATAAATATTCCTTAATGGCAAGTAAACATCAATATTATGATTCTGGCTCAATACAATACAATACACGTCACTTGTGAAGCAACCAAATACATACATTTAACATCACCTTATGAGAATAAGACAACCGTGAGTCTGTCTTAATTTTAATCATCTAAGATCAATCTTGAGAAAAATTTTAAGAACTGTCTTAAGAAGTTTTTTTGAATCCGGCCCGTTTCTCAAGAAAGCCAAATCCTTAAGACAGTGGTGACATTTACAAAACTTGAATCCCAGTGTTGAAATTTAACAACTTATTTCTACAGTTAACCTCAAGACATCACAATATACTGTATTTCAACATGATGGTATATGACCACTGGCTTCTTAAAAACATGTAAAAGTACAGAAAGAATGTCTATGAGGTCTCTTTGAGGGCTAATGTACTGTATATAATATTAAGAGTTTGTTGAAGCTTTGCCACTCCAGATAGCCCCTCTAAGGTACATGCTCTGTTATCTACAGGAAACAGTTCCCCTGCTACACCCAGCAGATTCTGACCGAGCACTGCAATGAAGTCTGGTTCTGTAAATTCTCCAACGATGGCACCAAACTGGCCTCGGGATCCAAAGACACAACAGTCATAATATGGCAGGTTGATCCTGTGAGTGACTTTTCTCTTATTTAGGAAGTGACACAGCATTGATGGACAAGTTTGATTGTTTGTGATGTTTTGACAGGAAACTCACCAGCTCAAGCAGCTGAAGACTCTAGAGGGTCATGCCTATGGGGTTTCCTATCTGGCCTGGAGTCCCGATGACATGTATCTGATAGCCTGTGGCCCAGACGACTGCTCTGAGCTCTGGCTCTGGAACGTCCAGGTGAGGGTTTAGACTCCACTGACCTGGAGTCAGCTTTCAGACTCTGTCCGCAAGGTCTCCTCTCTCTTTAAATTGGTGTTGTGGTCACTTAGACGGGGGAACTGAGAACCAAAATGAGCCAGTCCCATGAAGACAGCTTGACCAGTGTGGCCTGGAACCCAGACGGCAAGCGTTTCGTTACCGGAGGTCAGAGAGGCCAGTTCTATCAGTGTGTAAGTGACCATTACAAAGTTACGCTGCTGTCAACAGGACATTTCATCATCAGAAAAAAGTAAATCTGCTGTTTGATTGTTAAGGATGTTTAAAATGTTATTGCCACAACTGACATTTCAGTATATTGTGGTGTGACTGTGACTGTGCTCTTTGTCAGGATCTGGATGGAAATCTGTTGGACTCGTGGGAAGGTGTCCGTGTGCAGTGCCTGTGGTGTCTGAGCGACGGCAGAACAGTGCTGGCCTCTGATACACACCAGCGCATCCGCGGATACAACTTTGAAGATCTGACTGACAGGAACATGTATGTTCACTGTTTTTGTTACTTTCAGTTCTGTTAGACCAGATTGGCTATTCTGTAAGTGTTTTTATGAGTCACAAAGGCATGCTGGTGTGTATTTACAGCGTTCAAGAGGATCACCCCATAATGTCCTTCACAGTGTCAAAGAACGGAAGATTAGCTCTGTTAAATGTTGCCACTCAGGTGAGTCTCAGTTAAAGCAATATATGTGCTGTCACAGTCCAGTGTGTATATACAGTATCTCACAGAAGTGAGTACACCCCTCACATTTTTGTAAATATTTTATTATATCTTTTCATGTGACAACACCGAAGAAATGAAACTTTGCTACAATGTAAAGTACAATGTAAAGTGTTTGTACAGCTTGTATAACAGTGTAAATTTACTGTTCCCTCAAAATAACTCAACACACAGCCATTAATGTCTAAACCGCTGGCAACAAAAGTGAGTACACCCCTAAGTGAAAATGTCCAAATTGGGCCCAATTAGCCATTTTCCCTCCCCGGTGTCATGTGATTCGTTAGTGTTACAAGGTCTCAGGTGTGAATGGGGAGCAGGTGTGTTAAATTTGGTGTTATCGCTCTCACTCTCTCATACTGGTCACTGGAAGTTCGACATGGCACCTCATGGCAAAGAACTCTGAGAATCTGAAAAAAAGAATTGTTGCTCTACATAAAGATGGCCTAGGCTATAAGAAGATTGCCAAGACCCTGAAACTGAGCTGCAGCACGGTGGCCAAGACCATACAGCGGTTTAACAGGACAGGTTCCACTCAGAACAGGCCTCGCCATGGTCGACCAAAGAAGTTGAGTGCACGTGCTCAGCGTCATATCCAGAGGTTGTCTTTGGGAAATAGATGTATGAGTGCTGCCAGCAATGATGCAGAGGTTGAAGGGGTGGGAGGTCAGCCTGTCAGTGCTCCGACCATACGCCGCACACTGCATCAAATTGGTCTGCATGGCTGTCATCCCAGAAGGAAGCCTCTTCTAAAGATGATGCACAAGAAAGCCTGCAAACAGTTTGCTGAAGACAAGCAGACTAAGGACATGGATTACTGGAACCATGTCCTGTTGTCTGATGAGACCAAGATAGAGCTGTGATATACGTGATATATATCACGTGGTTTATGCACAGCTTGTGAGTGAAGTACGATAAAATGCTGCTGCACCCGAAAGCCAGAGGGCGCTCTCATGCAGAAACTCCAAATACGGACTGCAGAAGAAGACCATAACACACGTAGTTCTTGGAAATGCCTAAGGACATGTTTTTTGGGAAGCACTGGGGAGTTTTTTTCGGGAGCACTGGGGAGCTACAGTTCATTGAGGGAACCATGAATGACAACATGTACTGTGACATACTGAAGCAGAGCATGATCCCCTCCCTTCGGAGACTGTGCCGTAGGGCAGTATTCCAACATGATAACGGCCCCAAAAGAAGCTGATGGTAAAGGTGATGGACTGGCCAATCATGTCTTCAGACCTAAACCCTATTGAGCATCTGAGGGGCAGGAAGGTGGAGGAGAGCAAGGTCTCTAACATCCACCAGCTCCGTGATGTCGTCATGGAGGAGTGGAAGAGGACTCCAGTGGCAACCTGTGAAGCTCTGGTGAACTCCATGCCCAAGAGGGTTAAAGCAGTGCTGGAAAATAATGGTTGCACACAAAATGTTGACACTTTTGGCCCAATTTGGACATTTTCACTTAGGGGTGTACTCACTTTTGTTGCCAGCGGTTTAGACATTAATGGCTGTGTGTTGAGTTATTTTGAGGGGACAGCAAATTTACACTGTTATGGCGTCTTTACACAGGCTAGTTAAGGCGTCTCTGTGGCGGATTAAATTTCTGTGTAAAGACGCAATGCCGCACGAAAGCCGATCTAAAATATGCCGCCTCTGACCCTCCTCAGACCCTAGTATCAAAGGCGACTCTGATGCGGCTCAGGTTTAGTGTAAATGTAAATGCATTAAAGCCGCTCTAAACTACGTCATTGTCATGTCAGCAGAAAGTGAGAGAGTGAAGATGAAGCCCAAAACACACAGCCACATTTGTTTTAGGCTAATAATAACAACACAGGTTTTTTTAAATAATTCAAAAGATTTTTAGTTTCATTTCTTCATAAAATTATTAGAGTATTAAGTATAGAGAATTAAGAGTATTTTTGTTTACTCAGGCAGGCTGTGGCACAGTTTGAATGCAGGATGTAAATTTTGAGACCGTTTTCAGCCATTAAAATAGTTTAGATTAGTTTTTAATGGCAAATTACATTTATTTCATTTAGTTTCTTTTTAAAGTTAATTTAGAAAAATGTTTGGAGTATGTTTGTTTGTGACTCAGGCCCGGCATGCAGATTCTTTTATTTGAACTCATGACATTGTTTAAATTCTTCCTTAAGCTCATCTCCTTCATGGAAAAAAACTTCCGGTACGTGTGACATGATCACATGCAGACATGTTTTACTGAGTGTCTCAAACTACTTCAAATATTAGGTTTGTCGGACATTATGCAGTGTCGCAGAGTTATTTGAAAAGCTCTCGTGTTACTTAAGCAGATGGGTCACACGCATGAAGTCGAACACATAATAAATCACAAACTTAACATTGTGTTGTGATGAGAGAGTGTGTGCTTTTCTTACCGTTTACCTCAAAACAGTCGCATCATAATAATTGAAGTGTGCTTCAGTCCAGATCGTAAAGTGAGGACAGTAGCGCTTGTGCACAGATGCCCGGCCCTAGGAGCGTAAATTATTTGGTTCTTGTCGGGCTAGGATTGAAATTCAGGATTTTGTCGTTATATTTCCAGACGCATCTCAGTGAGGACAATATTTCATACACGAAAACGATCTGGTAACATTTGCTGTAACATCGGAACTGTTCATTTACCTGGTCGACAGTGACTTTGTGGCTCTTTGAAACAACTGTTGCCGTCTTTCAATATGCTGTGAGGTGCCCGAGAGTGTTTGTTAGCTAGGAAAATCATTTAAAATGTTGCATTTATAGCCTATTATTGCTTTTATCCTAAAGTATGCATTGTTATTATTAGTGTCAGTATATATATATTTTGAGTTTATATTGTTTAATTTAAGATATTATTTTATCAGCATATTGTTAGAACTGTGCTTTTATGGTTATGTTCAGCATTATTTCGCATTATTTTAATTCCTGTGTAAATGCATTTATGCCGCTTTAGAGCCGCATTAACGCTCTGTGTAAACGCTCATTTTCGTGGTTTTAAGACACTTCAGATTTGGTTTCTGTGCCGCCTTTGCTGTGTAAAGACGACATTATACAAGCTGTACACTCACTACTATATATTGTAGCAAAGTGTCATTTTTTCAGTGTTGTCACATGAAAAGATATAATAAAATATTTACAAAAATGTGAGGGGTGTACTCACTTCTGTGAGATACTGTATACTGTACACAGGATTGGACAGTGTCTCAGAACATGGCTCTTGTATATTTTTCATCTTTGTCAATGGAAATAGTTTATAAAGTTAAAGCAGCCAAGTTTGCTGGCACAATTGCGAGAATTGTAAGAACAACATTTGTGATTGAAGTTCTCAGAGCTCTCACCTTTCTGCCTAAAGCTATAGTCATTTGGTTCCAACTCCAGGTTTTCTGTTACCTGCATTTGGCTCAAAAAAGCTTAGAATAATGATTTAAAATGTACGTAAGCTGTTGGGTATGATTTCGTTGAAAATGTCAGTTTGAAGTCATTTGACTTGAAATGAATACATAAAGATACCTGCAATTTCATGTTTTAAACCGAGGTGGTGATAAAGAGGCGGAAGGTATAGATTCCAGCTTTAAAGGTATACTTCAGGCAAGAAACCCTCAAGGCATCCTGACTGAATATGACTTTCTTCTTGAAGAATAATGCAGCCGGAGTTATAATACCCTGTATTATTTTTATTCCAAGCTGTAGAATGGGAGCGAATGGGGGCAATTTTTTGAAGCTCCAAAAAGTGCGTCCATTGATCAAAGAACTGCTCGACATGGCCCCATGGTCTGAACAAAGGTCTTCTGAAGCGAATCGATGCGTTTGAGAATTATCCATATAGACCCCTTTACGGCCGACGTCACGCTTATGTCATAGCATTAGCTGGAGGCAAAACAAAGGGAAAACTGGAGGCGGACAATACAAACCATCACAGATTCGGCTACATAAGGAGTTTAAAATATCATCTTGTTGTTTTGTTTAGTGCCACAATCGACAGAATACATTCTCCAATTTGATGTTTTAGCACATACCTGCTGCCATTGCCAAACAAAAACACTGACGACAGCTGTAGTTAAACACAATAAAACGAGCGGACTGAACTGCTTGCGTTTCACTTCATAACACTTAAGATTAAAAAACTACTGTCTTTTGTTGGTGTATGATTTGGGTATGTGTCTAAAAATATCTCACGTATGCCCAAATCAGAAACTGGGGAACAATGTTATTTTTCATGTAGCTTTAACTTTTGAACGCATAGGGTATGCAAGCTAATTTTGTTAGTTATACAACTTGCTGTTAACTATCGGCCACAAACTAAACATAAAGGAAACTGTTTGTCATCTCTTCTTTAGTTGTCACGAGTGCATTAGTATGAAGGGAGAGGGGACAGTGAAAAGGCTCATGTTACGTGACAGGTTTGTGTTCAAGTAAATGCATTTGCTAACGTTTTCCACTGTTAGTACGCGCAGGCATCTATAGATGTATAAGCTCTCAGTTTATCTTTACTATACACGCTTGGTTTCTCTGTCTGGTAGGTGTAGTTGTAGATATCAGGCCACTTAACTGGAGGTAATCCTGTCAGTTCGTCTCTGGATCCATTGAGCGAGCGTGTACAGGTCAGCCAGGTTCCTTGCATTAAAGTTGACTTTACATGTTAAAATTTAATCAGATTTTTTTCTAGTCATTGTCAAAACCCAAGCAAACAAAACGTGCTACCTAGCATTAGTAATGCGGTCAGGGGGATCTTTCTGCCTCCACCTAAGCTCCGCCCAAATAAATAATGTTTACTAACAGTAAAGGCGTCTATTGACAGCGATATTAACGTTAATGTCTAACTTCCGTTATCCCTCGGCTGCGCGTGAACCAGAGTCTTATTTTTCCGGCAAATGATGCAGGCACGTCTCTTCTGTGCAGGAGCTTTCATCAGAAAAACAATCCTCTGTTTCACGCGCAGCAGAGGGATAACGGAAGCTAGACATCAACGCTAATAGCGCTGTCAATATGGATATTTCTCTTAAACAAACGCATCGATTCACTTCAGAAGACCTTTGTTAAGACCATGGAGCCGTGTCGAGCAGTTATTTGAACGATGGATGCACTTTTTGGAGCTTCAAAAAATTGACCACCATTCACTCCCATTCTATCGCTTGGAAGTAAAATGATTCGTGGTATTATAACTCCGACTGCATTATTCTTCAAGAAGAAAGTCATATTCAATCAGGATTCCTTGATGGTGAGTAAAACATGGGGAAATTTTGTTTCTTGCATGAAGGCTTCCCTTTAATAACAAAATGCTATATTTCAGTAAACTCAGTAAAAAAAATCACTATAGCCAGATATAAGCTTGCAGTCAGTATTAATGTAATAAAATAAACAAGTTTTATTGTTTTACTTACTAACACATAATGTTCATGGGTATTTCTTACGTCTGGCATGTTTAGGGAGTTCATCTGTGGGACCTCCAGGATCGCGTGTTAGTCAGGAAGTATCAAGGTGTGACTCAGGGCTTCTATACCATCCACTCCTGCTTTGGCGGATATAACGAAGACTTCATTGCGAGCGGTAGTGAAGGTAAGTGTGCGTAGATCTCGTTATAAATGACAGATGATGATGATGAGGGTTTTCTTACATGTGTGATGTCTACAGACCACAAAGTTTACATCTGGCACAAACGTAGCGAGCTTCCCATAGCCGAGCTGACGGGTCACACTCGCACGGTGAACTGCGTGACCTGGAACCCTGCGCTCCCGGGCCTGATGGCCAGCGCTTCAGATGACGGCACTGTAAGAGTCTGGGGTCCTGCCCCTTTTCTGGACTCTCAGGAGACAGAAGTGCTAAATGGTATGAGCCTATCCATTTAAATTATAAATTGACTTAAGTCTCGATGCCATTACATTGTGTTACATTAAATACCTTTTCAGAGAAGTATATTTTAGACCCATTATAGAGGATGTTTAAACAAAAAAAATGTTTTTTCTTTTTTTAAACAAATTATGTATTTGTGTGGATTATGCAGTAATCGACAGTCACACTAGATTCTACACTGAAGTTGTGTAAGAAATTGATAATCAATTAGTAATAGACTCTATGCACACAGGGTGATGACATGCGTCCGCTAAAATCTCAGCCAGCTAAGCCACTTCCGCTCTCATAGGGCTGAGTAATTTGTCACCAAGTGATAAAGATATGTTTACAAAAAAACGTTCACGCACTACAGCTCAGCATCAGTGAGTGCCTCTGTAATCAAGCCTCAAGTAAGTGCAAAAGTTTACTTTGTGTTTTATAATATTTGTACGGATAGCCTGAAGCCTTTCCCCTTTTTGGGTATCGATGTATGATGTAGTGTTTGAATAATTTGACTCTCGTCATTGACCGTAATCCTAGGTGCATCTTGAGTGAAAATGTCATTGTTCCCTATGGACGCTACGTGCACTGGATGTAACTGGGCGGACTGAGACAAAATGCAGAAGCAATCGTGCATAGAGTCTATTAGTCAACCTTTATTGATGAAATGTGTGCAAATACTTAATTTTGTTTTAAAACGTATGACAGCACAACCGTAATAATGAAATATAATTGGTTAAGTGTATTTGCTATTTGTTTTGTTGATTAAATGGGAGCAATCTAGTTTTGTTGCGTCGCAATGTGTTTCTAGCATTTCTATCTTAGACTGGGATATCCGAATTAGGGAATGGGATATTTGGGTAAAATTCTCTACCTCTTCTCTCAAGTAGAATGCAATAGCATGGACAGTTGATGTTGACCCTGGAGCAGATGTCCACTTTGGAAAATTTACAGTGGGACACACTATAGACTTTCTGAATGAAGAATGATGAAAATAAAGTAAACGCAACAGCAGATGGATGTTTTTTCTGGCGGTTTCACATCCCCCACCCTCAGCGGGGCGGCAGCTTTAGTAGTGAGAGATGCCATTTCACTCGAATAAAATGAAGCTGGCTGCTGCCCTTCACCATCTGACTTCAGACCCGCGTGGCACCGCGAATTGGTCACGCCTCACCGAGGACACGCCCACCTCGGTCTAAGCTTTCTACACTGCATCCTGAGTGGACGACTGCCTCCTGAACCCACACGCACACAAACAAACGCCATTCAAATTATTTATTGCGGCTTTAATTTATTAATGTGAACGAATCAAGGCCTCAGGCCCGCTTTTTGTTCTGTACAATATTCACTCAATGAGCAGACAAAAAAAGTTATTCTGGCATGTGTGAACTCCAATCATGTCCGGCCATAAAATTTGAGCGGAACAGTGATGTGGTCTCAAAAGACATCCACATTGACGGAGGTGAACAAATCATATCTTATATTTTTCAGCATGAACTTGTGCGCCCTTTTAGCCACCTCTGTGATAATGTATGCTTGAACATATCTTCACCCGCAGAGATATACGATATTGTTTTCGTTTTCCTCCACAAATTTTAAACGACTGAATTTACAGCCATTTTTTAACAGCTAGATATCATTCTTTCGTTTAGATTAGAAGAACCCAGACGTGACCCCAGCTGCAGTTTTTTTTCCCTCTGTCATTGATTACGGTACTGTATTCTATTACTCTGTAATGTTTATGGTCATTTTGAGAGGGGAGAGATTTGCTAGAGGTGATGAATTATTCTTCTTTATACTTGAGATGAGCTGACATAGTCGTCGCAATGGAATTTTGGTAACAGGGTTGAAAACTAACCCACAAGAGAGTCCGAGCCATGTCTGAGTCAATGGAGGCCTGCTTAGACTTACAGCATGCTATGCATTCTGCTTACAACAAACAAATGAGCTAATCTCATGTTCTAGATTAACACCACATGTAAATAAAGGCCTTCCGTGTGCATACTTTGCTATTGTAAGTGGCTAATAGGTGTTTCTAAGGTCATTTTTGCAGTGAATGTATAGGCTCCTACTCTTGGAGAGATGCTTGGGAATTAAGAATCGAAAGTTTTGGATCATGTTAAATGTGTTGTTACGATAAGTACAGTATGCCAGCACGTGGAATGGACTACCAAATATGTTTGGTCTATTTTCGATTATGTTCGTTCCCCTGCCATTCCACCGCGATTGTATTCCCCTATTTGGTCCTCAGTGGTCTCGTTCCCTTTTTTCACATTATCGCATTCATTTCTTGACATTTTTATGTTTTTTTTATTGTTTTTGGATATGTATATGAATACTCATCGCTTATGTTTTTCATAGTTTTATTCGCTTTTATTTTGAGTTGATTTATAATTTGTTTCGCTCCTTTATCGCTTTTCCTTATGATCGTATATAAAAGATGTCTTGGCAAGTGGCCTCTTAACAGCTTTTTCTATTTGTGAATTTCTTATACTTTCGAACCTTATTACGCATTACTACACGCATGTGTACCATATAATAATTGAGGTATTCAGAGTGTTGTAGGCTTTCAATCGAGCGAAAGAAACTTTACCTTCTTTGATTTTCTCATGTAATGACTTTTCTTCACACACACATATATATATATATATATATATATATATATATATATATGTAATGAAGAAACTATAGATATATAAATGGATATATACATGTGTGTGTACTTTTTGCCATGTATCCTCCATACAATGTTAACCGTTTCTCACCTGCATCAGGTAAGCTCCTCTGTTCAGGTTACTCGTACCCCGACCAGCCAAACCTGTTCCCTTACTAAGGAGTGACGCACACAAGTGAAAACAAAAAATAGAAAGCAGGTGCATGCAGAAACACGCCCTCACACATGCGCGAGTCAACCATGAAGATATCACAGAATTGTGGTGTTGTACGTTCTGGTTTATGCAACTTAACTTTTCTTTATCTTATGAATATTTGTGTTTTATTTGATGTCTTAGTTTGACTTTCTTGTGCTACGAGGGCAAACGCTATGAGCCAGTGGGGTAACAGTAGCGCCTTGGGTGGAGTTCTGGGCAACGACTAAGTTTATTGCAGTCAGGTTCTGAGAGATCTGTTTTGCATTTCAGTGTGTTATTATTCTAAGTGATTGTACTATTATGTAATGTTATGTAGGAGAGGTGTTATGTATACATTCAATAAAGCATTCAGGGTTTTAAACTGTTCAACGTGGTCACTTGCATACTGGATTTACATTCTGTCTGTTTTTCATAGCAATGGCTCGAAAGTATAACTTTAGAAAATGTAACATTAATTCTTTAATATTTTTTATTTAAGAAACCCCATATGCAAATATGCAAAAAAAAGACAATCTTACAGTACATGCTTACAAACCATACTCTTTCGGTTCAAGGTACTATAATGAAAGACACAATGCAACACTCATTGAGATGTGCCATTGAACAGCACTATTCAACAGATGGCCAAATGCACAACACTGTTTGATAAAATACAATAAGATGTAAAATTATGTGACACCGTTTAGCTAGACCCATCACCAGGGCTGTGTAGTGTTGGTTTTTCAAGGGAATGGAGTGCTTATATACTGTAAAACCAGCGGTTACCACACACCCATGTCTGTTACCCAGCATTAATAAACCTTGAACATTTTTTTACAGAAATTGGTGGAAAGAAATTAAACCTTGCTAAAAGAAAACAAGCATTTTATAAGCATTTTGAGTATTTTCATCACAATGATGATCTCATTCTCTTATTACTATAATGTGTATTATGTGTATTACCATCATGAAGTTATAGAGTTTTAATATGACAAAAAATCTATTCATAAATATGCTTTGTTTTCTTTAAGCAAAATGTTATTTTACATTTTTAATCACTTTTGATGAAATATTTTTTGACAGGTTTTGTTTTTTTACCCATTTACAGGTTTTTTTATTTTTAGGCCAACAGACCAAAAATATATAAACAAAAAGGGTTATATCTAAAATCGTAAAACAAGGAAAGCATCTAAAGGTTTTTTTAATTAAAGTATGGTAACATAACAGCTAATCTGATACCCCATCTTAATTTGATAATGATCAAACTGCAAAACTAAAAACATACAGGCAATATCCAGTGATTGATTTGTTTCCCCAAAACCACATGCAGGTGGATGTCATCTCACAAAACCTGTCAAGAACGGGTCATATTTCATCCCAAAACCATAAGAACAAAATGTAAACTATATTTTATATCTTCATTAAAATAAAGCCCATTTTTTTGCATTGTGACATTATTTATAACAAAAGAATTACAAAAAAACTGGGTACATTACAGGAAGAACTTGTGGAAAACTGCTTAAATATTATCACAATGCAACACTCCTAATGGATTTAAAAATATGCTTTATTTTATTTGTGTAAAATAGAATTTCTTGTAGCTGTCTTTGTTTTGGGGCTGAAGTGTGACCTGAAACCGTAATTTGCCGAGCAGAAGGTCCAAGGGTCTAGTGGTATTGTCCTGATGCTTCAGCCCTGGTAAGCAGTGCAAGATCATTCAAGTCCAACTCACACATAAAACACGTTACATGGTCAAAAAACACCATATGAAATATGTTTCACAGTTCATCCAGGGGTTTGACGTCACCAGGCTTGGGTTGTAGTTTTCTGTAATGTAATAAGTGATATGATGTCTTCAGGAGAGATGGGGTTGTTGTTCTGATTAGAGCATTGTTCACAAAACATAAAGGCCAGTTTATGATTTGGCAGGTTGTGTTGGGAAGACTGCTGCAGGTCAATCGTTGATCAGTGCCAGGATCATGCTGCAAAATACACCGGTGATTACAGATTAAACCTCACTTACCGAAGGATAAATGAAGAGGTTAGCCAAATATTTATGATGTAACTGATCAGCCGTCTCCCTCACACTATTCAAATACATCTGAAAATGCATATTTTCAATGAACATTGGACTTTCTCCCTTCTCAGTGGTATTTCTATAATAATTGTTGAAACGTTGTATTCTAGAACTTATTATTACTGCCTCCTAGCTGAGAGGATTTTAGCCAGAATAAGTTGCAGTCTGGACCGACTGGCTGGCTATGCGAGACTGGCATAATTTATTTTGATGCAAATCAGGAGAGTCGGAGTCTATTACCTGTACAGGTAAATGAAGAAGCAGAGAAGGTGGAAGCCCAGTTTGATCATGGCTTCCTTCATGTGGGACTTCAGCTGACCTCTGTTGTGAATCTCTGTCGGATCATAGACTCCCATGTTTCCCATCGGAACCTTCGTGTATCTGGTCACAGGAAAAAATAACCGTTAGTCATTAGGTTATTCTTCAGGTTTCTGTATATTTTCTATAGGGCATGTTTCAGACTGATTACCTGTAAATATTCCATGCTGCCACAGGCAGGTTGAGAATGAACACAAACCAGTGCATGGAAACCAGCATTAACACAGTCGCCAGAGCCTGGCCTATTATCTCCGGTATAATCCACTGAACAGAAACGAGTCACAGGTATTAAAATTAAATAGCAAACCAAAGACATCTATAAGTAAGACTTTAAAACCAACTACCCCAAGTGGATTTGGCTATAATAGGTGATACTGTGCGCTTTACAAAATACAGTTGATTATCTCTTTCATATTCTTTCAATGTTTCTTGGTAATTGAAAACCAACCTCAATCTCAGATTTGTGGTCTCAGTCTTATGGACCCCACTTGACTAAGCAGGGCTCATTGTTGTATAATGTACACTGCGCATGAAATGTATTATTAAAGTCACTCACTTTGTTTAACTTTGAGCAGCAGGCTCGAGCATTTATGTAGTCACATTCCAGATCAGATAAAGTGATGATCTGGGTAATGAAGTTAAGAAAAGTGCACAGACATAAAATCAATAATAACGATCAATAACAAATATTGACATTGACCTGTCAAGTTGTTATTAAAGATATGATATGTATCTGTCATGTCTTAGCTGATACAGGAAATGAAAGCTGAATCCAAATTAAATTGCACCATAATGGTAAAGCCAAAGCGAGTCGTTAAAGGCATGAAAATACACTATATACAGATAAATCATCATACTGTACATCAAGTACAACAAAACCAGGACCTGCCCTCAGTCTCAATCTGTAGTATAGCACTGCTGAGATAAACACAACAAGAAATCACCGCTAATTACTGATAATGGGTAAATGGCAAACGAAATCTTATGTGAAGTCAAGGATACGAAGTAAACGGAGAGAAATATCAAAGCGCAGCAGTCAACAAGGGATAAAATGAACACGGCTGCCTCCATTTCTCACTTCCCGTTACAACACTTCAGCCGCCGCTTCCGGCCTTTGATTTCTTCTTTTGGGAAGAAGCGCCGTGAGAAATCACACACAGCGCCATCCTGAGACAGAGCCACTCAACAACAACATGACCACTGACTAAACTAGAGTGATTTCAGTCAGTTTCCAACAATCAGTTGGCAACTACTATTGGTTTAAGCGTCTGTTCTTATTTTGTGTTGTACTCTTAAGTTAAATAGAATGTAAAATAATACAAATACGCTTTATAAAAAACGTGTAAATTATAATTATATTAATTACTATAATAATTGTGTTATAAATATATAAATAATAATTATGAGTAGTAATAGTAACATTAGTAGTATTTATATGGAAGGGTAGTTTTAAAAACCTGATTATTTGTTTTATTTCGGATGAAATAGAAGGATTTTTGTTACATCTTTATTTTGAAGCACCAACTGGCTTTGACGCCGTGAAGAAATTTATTTTAAAATGCAAATTCAGTTTAATTAAATGTTTTTGATATTTTAGCACACAATGAAGAACATTTTACTTTATTTAGAGTATATTGAGTTTACTAACCCTAATTTTGAATTCTTTCGTTTTTCGTTTTTATCATTTACAATTAGCGCGGAACTGACACTGATTTGAGATCAAATATTATGGTTTTTACTTTTTATTACGTAAAATATTTAAATAGCACCGCCCATTTGCTCTGCAGCGAGCACCACTTGGAGAAATTGGGAAATGACGTAACGATACGTTCACTCTATGGACCTAACTGATTGGTTAAAGGGAATAAGCAGGCACAATAGTTGTGAACGCAACCTTTGTGAATATTAAAGTAACTATCGTATTTCCGCACGGTTCTCTGGCAGAATTTCCTAATTAATATTCATAAGACCAGCTTTCGCCATGGCATGGACGGGTCGGTGTCTTCTCATAACGGATCGCCTGTCTAGCCGCGGTTATGGCGGAGCCTTCGGTGCAGATGGAGAATGATGAGTGGCAGGATTTTAACCGATTCAAATGCGTAACGGGACAAGAAACTCATATGCAGCGAGTTAATTTGAAAGCCGAAGACGTATCCGTGTTGTTGGATGGATGTTCAGACACTGGGTTGAATATTTCATACACATCCGCGGAGGAGATGATCAACCACTTCGACGAGAAGTTACAATTTTGCTTCCAAAATCAAGACTTTAAACCCGACACAATAGAGCCAGTGAAGACAATAAGTGAGGACACGACACTAAAATGTGATGAGTAAGTCAACAAAACCATGCTTTAATGCGATATCCAACATATATGTAACTTAACGTTACTGCATTAGTGCACATCATCATAACGTTACTTGTGTTTTCTTTAATAGATTAACGTTACTGAAAATAAAACGTAAAAGCTGCCACGCGAGACATAATATTACATATGAATTCCAAACGGGGTCGGATACGAAACATAACGGTGCAATCAGAGGTTGAATTAAAATCTCCTTTATTCAGGTATCAAGGTTTATCTTCTGTCTTTTGGGCAAAATGCATGTCTTATGATGTAGTTTTGAGTCTTATTTCAGTATAATTGTCTTCTATTGGTCCTCATTTTCCAGAAAAGTCTCACCACCTTGCTGAAAAAAACCACAGAAGCCATTACAAAAAACGATAATGGTTTCCATTACAAAACCATTAAAAACCATTAGCAATTAACCATTAAAACCAATATCAAATGGTTTTCAAAAGTGTAGTGTGTTTTGGGACATATTCCATTAAGGTTAATGAAGTGGTTTCCATTACAGCTTTCTATTAGTTCTGATGTGTTTTAATTAATTTGTTTTTGTCCGTCTTAGGAAATATATGTATTATAAAATTAAAATATGTATACATATTATTTACACTATTTTACTGTTTTGAATGCAACATGATTTTAATGTAACTAAATTATTCCTAAATTCTTGCTTATGGTATCACACCACCTTTTCAATAACATGTTTTAAATAACATCAATAAGGTGTCTAAAAACTGGATTGAGAATGTACCTTAAAATTAAAAAAATAAAATAGCGTTAAATAAACATCTCACACTACATTTCAACATCACATCTTTATTACGTAAAGAGCAGGTTTCATGAATCTCATAAAATTACCGGCATTTCAGTGTGTAGCGTAGCTTTCCTTCAATTTTGACGATCTGCAAAGTTGTTATTCCAAAAAGTCCATGATAATTTAAGATATTGGCTTCCAAAGTAAGGAGTCGACTCCCAACCGCCCAAACAAATCGTTAGGCTTTCGAATCTTTTGAGTGTAACATCGATACGTCACAGTGTAATGCATCAGCACAATCCCGCCTTCCCGCGAAACAGGAACACTCTGACCTGCCCACTAGCACTTCAGGTAGTGTTGCGTGTACAACATGTCGAGGGGACGCTGTGTTTTGTGCTGTGAACGCAAATGTACTTTGTTTTCGCTGCCAAAGGACAACAATGTGAAGGATCAGTGGTTACATTTTTTTTCCCCACGATACCACTGCAGTACAATTCCAACCTTGTGTAATGTGCTCGTCATTTTACCGACGACTGCTTCTCAAATTTTGGCGAGTTCAACGCGGGATTTGCCAGCAGCTAGACCCTTAAAGATAAGTTAATACCAACTTTATTTGGACTAACAAGCGTCTCA
Source organism: Triplophysa rosa (assembly GCF_024868665.1). Lineage (NCBI taxonomy): Eukaryota > Metazoa > Chordata > Actinopteri > Cypriniformes > Nemacheilidae > Triplophysa > Triplophysa rosa. The sequence continues at coordinate 325,894 of NC_079914.1, forward strand.
GAACCACAAGCTGTAAGTATGATAAATACATTATGTGTACATGTTAAATTGAGTGCTTACAATATACGTTAAAGTAATTGTGCTAATCCGTGTTGTATATTTAGTACAGCTGTAGGTTTCCAGGTAAACAACGTACAAGTTAACAGTGTTACAGTTTTAATAATCCAACTCTTACCTAATAATGTGGCGGTTATTGTAGACTGTTGTCGTTCTACATGTCGTAGTATTGTACAAACTGTATCCCTTTATCGTTTAGTCACGGTAGCACTTTGCTAACGTGTCTCACATTATGGTTTTGTCAAGTGTGCAAAGTTTAGCTGTGGTCACGATCCCCTTCAAACAAAACGGTTTGCTTGTCATTATTTTAAAAACGGACTGCAGCACTATATCATTTTATTATGTAAGGGTGTGTGCATTATCTTTGGAAGCTCTCGCTAAGTTGCTCAGTTACTCCTCTCTGTATAATCAAAGTAAAATCAACTTTTGGATAGAGCCGTTGTTGTTCTCCCACAGCTATGACGAAAAAAGATCAACAGAAAACAATAGTCTGAATGGTTTATGAAGTTAGTTTATGAAGATAAAAACTTGTGATATGGTAATACTGATGCCATTTTACACACAGCGTCTTTGTTTACAAAAACCTTCCTGAGATAAGAACTGTGGTAATGGGCGTTTCGTTTCTGACACGCAGTGTATGACGAAAGACCAATCACAACTGATTGGGCCAGTTGGCCAATCGGAGCAGACTGGACTCGCGGTAGGGAGGAGCTTAGAGAAGCGGAACATTTGAACAGCTTCGGAGGAATCGTTTAGGGATCTTTGAGAAATGGGTAGATACTAAATGCTTATTTTAAGAAAATAGCACCGTTTTTTTTTTTACCTTTACGCACACACACACACGCACACACACACACACACACACACACACACACAAACAAAGGTTCCTGATGTCAGACGCTTAACACTATGTTGAAACAACAAAACTAAGTACAGTGAAATTATACTCGTAAGTGGCACTTACTTAATGTGCAGATAGTTTCAGTAAATTAAAAATAATCTAAATATTTGAGTTAGTAGAACTGTTTTAGAAAATTAAGTTTGTACTACTCAATCAATTTAATTATTTTGAACATTTGGGTTTACAGTGTAGCTGACACCTTTTCAGGAGTCAGTGGTGGTTTTGGTTCAGCAGCTTTTTTAGCATTGCATTTCATGCCGGTAACACTCCTCTGTTTAAGGACAGTGCTACCCCATATAACGACAGCCAGGCTTTTACAGAATTTTGAGTCACCTTCAACTCTTCTCACAATGTCCCATTGTTCTGTGGGTACTGTGACACCATATCTTAGATCCTGAAAAAAATCACACATTAATATGCACATAAAATAATTGTTGATCAATTAAAAGTAGAGATTAACCGTGACATTGCTTTTACCAATTACTTCGCACCAACAGGTAGGGCCAAGTAATATATGAACAGCCCTATTTTCCTAAGTATTTTTTTCAAGGTTTTGGGGTGCTAGATGGGCCCTACTGCCCTTATATTTATTTTCTTAAATGCCTGTGGCCAACATACATTGTTTCCTGTCAAAAACACAATCACAGTTATTTAACACGCTTAGGAGTGTGTGATATTAAGACAATTGTGTCCACAAAATACCTTGACATCCCTTTGTCCGTTCTTAGTTGTTAGATCGTTAGTTGGTTCTTCTAAAAAGTTAACTGGCTGCTGTGGGAGTGGAGTGTGGCCTGCAGAAGAGATCTGTGGCTCCATTTGGTTTACTATAATAACAAATTAAACAACATTTTTACTAGTTTTGTTGCCAAGAGAAAAAGACAAACCATAAGTAGCATTTAAAAGTGTCCACGTCTTTCTAAAGACCATGCGTGTTACATTAAGAGCCAAACAGTTTGAAAATGCTTACTTTTCTTGTTTTGGAAGAGCTCCTCTTGAAGATGTAGGTTTAACTGCCTTAGTTGCTGCAGTTCAGCCTTCATGCCCCTTTTTTTTCTTTTAAACATTTAAGTTTTCTCTCTTTTTCTTCATTGACCATCTCTTCCTCTAGCACTCTTTTTTTGAGGTTGTAATACTTGTTCTGAAGTTCCTCGTGCACAGCCATGGAGACATATTCTTCATGTGGTTCCAAATTGCTCTGGACAACCTTTTTTTTTCTTTTAGGATATCCATTAAATTCTTCCTTTTGTGTATGTTTTGGACTGCTGCCTTTTTTTCATCAGGTTTTTGTTTGGTCACACTTTAAAACAAACAGAAAATAATTCACTCAATGTCTAAATCGCAATGTAAATACTCATACTACATACTGTTTGTGACAAAATAAATTGACAAGTTGACATTATATCTTTCCAATCAGTAGCTTACTGTAATAATACATTCCATTTTACATGTTTTCTGATTTCCTGTTGCTTTTTCTGATCAGCACTTCAGGGCCGCTTTGAAAAGCCATATAGCCCACATATTTGTCCCATAGAGAAAATTATTTTTAATAACTTAAAAACCTTGACAGATAGACCTCCTGTGAGCGACAAGGTTGTTTTATCAATAGTATTTGTTTATTGAAACTGTCAGCACAAATTATTCAATTTAATTTGTTAATCTGGGTGAAAAATACATAGTCTATTATGCTAATCAGATGCGGCAAAAAATATTCGTTTTATATTTCTACATCATTTTAAATTTGATTGTGCTGCTCACAATGCCTCATGAGATTCTAAGTTATTTTCCTAACTAGCCGTACAACATATATATGGGTACCAAAACCCATTAGACCTCGTGATCGCGTTGTGGGAAAACGAAATAAAGGAAAAAAAACAGAAAGATGGGAGTTTCCCCGGCAGAAATTAAACCGGAGTGTGACGGGAGATAGTTATGAAATATGGGAGTGTTAACTGTTATGCATTATCATCATCCGAAACCATGTTGTGTGTAACATGCAGCTCCGTTCGGCTATATTGACGCGCTGCTCATTTTGGAAACAGGCATGCATTCCCCTCCTCAACTTTGCTTTTTTTTACATCTTACGGCTTTAATGTCATAATCAGATTTAATTTTTAACGTACGTGGCCGTTATCTTTTTTCACTGGAAACCTACAAAGCTTGTTTACTTCACTAACATAACAGTAAGAAAGGCTATGAAAACATGGAATATGGAATAGGCTATTTCACCGAAATAGACAGCAAAGTCAAATATTAATCAATGATAAATATTATCTGGTTCGAAGAGATGGGTGGTTCCGTTAATGGCGGGAGTTTTAAATGTTGCCGCAACACACTGTAACAGCAAGCTAAGCCCGCCCCTTATTACGTAAGTGCTCCGTCAACCATTCTGAGTAGCATACTTTACATCTCCATTATTTTTTTCACAAAGATGCATAGAAAAAGGCAAAAATATAAATTATATCTGGAACCTTACATCAAGGGAAAGATACCTCGGCAGACTCTACATCGACAACATAACAGGCCATGTGTTGTTGTTGACAAAAACAGTGAAACAGCCAATGAGGCGGGTAGGTTTAATTAGGCTATTAAAAAAATAAGAAAATACCTTCAATACATATGGTGAATATGAAGCAATCCAAGTACTCGCGAAAGAATTTTATATACATTTATAAACTTGTAAAATGGACTGTAGTTAAGTAGCTGTAAGTTGCCTAGTGTTCAAAGATACATTTACACTTTGCAATGTATGTTAAAACATGCATTCTTGTTTGCAGTTTAAGCACATATAATGATATATTTTAAAATGTGTATTTATTTATTTATAAAATTAACCTTGTTCATGTTTCTTGTTGCTTGTGGTGTTTTTAATAAATATGTTCTCAGGTGGAAGGTGTGAGACAACACACAGAACAGTGAGACAGAAGGAATACCGAGCAGTAAGAGAGACAGCACACGAAACAGTGAGAGAGACAGAATTCCGGACAGTGAAAGAGTCTGCACACAGAACAGTGAGACAGAAGGAATGCTGGACAGTGAGAGAGACAGCACACGAAACAGTGAGATAGACAGCACAAAGAACAGCCATTCAACTACACAGTTTGGGGTATGTGAGAGTTTCATGATCTGATTTCCAGTTATACTAAGTCATACAAATTTACATTAAAGTAACATTCAAAAAATAAACATGAAAACAGCTACAGTATGCTGTAAAAAAATCTTGTTTGCCTTAAATTTAAGTATGAAATTTGCCTTTACAATTCATTTCAACTGACTGACTTTTTATCTTGACTAGTGATGAGTAGCTGTTACTTAGAACGTTTAAATAACTTAAGCAGTAACACTTTTATTTTATAAGGTGCAGCTACTCTTCAATAGTCAACATAAAAAAAATTGTACGTTGAAATTTCTTGTGAAACCAAGTGGATTACACTTAAAACTTTAAGGCAAACAAGTTATTTACAATGTACAGAAGTCAGATATTAATAAAAAAAATAATAAAAAACAAATAACTGTTTGTTCACTGTATTGATTGTAATAAACCTACTGTAACCGTTACTGATCTTAGAATGGTCCAGTCAGAGAAGCAGCCACCATAACAGCACTCAACTCCATATCAGTTGATCTAATGTCAGTTGAGGACAGTAGTGACATAAACTTTGCACCAGGCTCAAGTATGCCTTCAGAAACACATGTGAGTAGTAACTTGTTAGTAGTTACTAGGGGTGTAACGATTCTCGGTAAAACATCGAACCGTTCGGTTCTCCTATCACGGTTCGGAACACACGTGCACCGCGATTACTCTGATGTCGCATCTATAATACAGTTTTGTGGGGAAAAGGCGCATAAATCACAGAGGGCTGCGTATATGCTTCCGATGAATAATAGCCTACGCTCCACGTGCGTTTTACGTGAGAGTATCTTACCAATCAGCTGTTAGTATGTACCTTTGTTGCTGACGTCACATCACCGTTCCTAGCGTGTACAGCTGCTGTTCAGCATGGCAAGCGAAGGGGATAAGCCGCAAATAGAGCCTCCTCCAGCTTCATACAAGTCTGCTGTCTGGGAACACTTTGGGTTTCCAATACGTTACAGCAGCGATGGTCACAAAAACGTGGACAAAACAGTCACATTGTGTAAAATTTGTATGACGCGAGTGCCATACTCCCAAGGCAATACAACTAATATGACCGGACATTTACGCCGTCATCACCCGCGTGTTGACAGCTCTCGAGCGCAGGTGAGACCGAAGCAGTTTCAGCAGCACACACTGCCTTCTGCGTTTAAACAGCCACTAAGCTCTCATTCTGACAAACACAAGACCATAACAAAAGCGCTTGGTGTTTTTATTGCAAAAGACATACAGCCATACTCCGTCGTTGACGATGCGGGATTCCAGCATTTGATTAAGACGCTTGAACCGCGTTACGAAATCCCTTCGCGTGCCCATTTCAGCAGCAAGATTATTCCTGAGTTGTATGATGAAACGCGGAGCAAAATTGAAAACAAACTGGCAAACGCAAAACATGTAGCTTTGACAACTGATAGCTGGACCTCCAGGGCAACTGAAAGCTACTTGACAGTTACTGCACATTATATTTCGGACTGGCAATTGGAGAGCGCTGTGTTACAAACATGCCCTCTTTTTGAAAACCACACAAGTAGTCATTTGGCTGATGCACTCATGAGCGCAGTGACAGACTGGAAGTTAGAGAGGCCTAATATCACCATTCCAGTCACTACAGATAATGCACGTAATATGGTGAATGCCATTAAAGAAGCAGCAGGACTAGGACCGCAAATTGGATGTTTTGCGCATATTCTGAACCTTGCAGCAAAGAAGGCAGTAGCACTTCAACAGATAAGCCGTCTGTTAGGTAAAGTCAGAAAAGTTGTAGCATTTTTTCATAAAAGCACAACAGCAGCTAATGCCCTGAAAGTCAAGCAGGAGATGTTGAATATACCTGCACACAAACTAATACATGACACCCCAACTCGCTGGAACACCATTTATGACATGATGGAGAGATATCTAGAGCAGCAGCCTGCCATCTACTCTGCCCTGATGGACAAAAATATTAAGAAGAACGTCAAGGACATTGCTGTGTTGTCTGACAGTGAACTGACACTGGCAGAGGAAATGATTCAACTGCTTAAACCCCTTAAGACAACCACCACTCTCTTAAGCACAGAAACAGCTCCCTCTCTCTCAATGGTCCTCCCTCTAAAGACAATGATACTAAAATCAATGGATCCTGCAGATCATGACAGTCCTGCCATAAAAGATGCCAAGGCAGCCATCAGTGAGGACTTAAAAAGCAGATACACAGATCCTGACCTTCAGGACTATCTCAACAGAGCATCATTCCTTGATCCAAGGTTTAAGTCTTTACCTAACCTGGATGCAGCCTTATGCTTAAATGTTTGCAGTGGGGTCATCAGGGAGATCATTGAACAACAGGTATTTTTGAATAAATAATATTTTATTAAACAAAATATATATACTATGTAAAAGTAGTTTGATAAAGTTTTTAAAGAAACATTTTAATTGCGTGAAAAATGTATTCTATGAACTATTATTAATTTAATATATTTGCAGGGTCAGCCTGTTGCAGCAGAAGCTGGGCCATCCGGAAGCCAGAATCCCCCTGAATCCCCACCCGTAAAGAAGTCTGCAATGTCCGAGCTTTTTGGAGATTTTTTTAGAGCACCTGACAAGACAAAGACTTTTGACAACATTGTAGAGGAGGAAGTAATGTCATACAAAGCAGAAGATTCCATTGACACAGATGCATATCCACTCGCATGGTGGGAGCTGCATGAGAGCAAGTACCCTCATGTTGCAAAACTTGCAAAACAATACCTTTGTGTCTGTGCAACATCAGTGCCAAGCGAGAGAGTGTTCTCCACTGCAGGAGACATTGTTTCTGCAAGCAGATCTCGACTTGCAACGGAAAATGTTAACAAACTGATCTTCTTGCAAAAAAACATGAAGATCTAAATTGACTAAAATAAAGAATAAAGAGTGACCCAGTGTTCTGACCTTCCAAATATTTTATGTTGGTTTTGAAATGCATTTATGTTAGTAGCCTACTTGAAGCACAATAATGCACATGTTCTTAAGTTAGAAGGTTGACTTTTGCAGGGGTAAGAAACTGCATCATTTTTTGTTTTGTAAAGAAACCTGTTTTTGACAGAAGATTTAAGTGTTTGTTACCTAATAAATACATAAAAATTATTGAATTTGACAGTAGCCATTTTTTCTTGAACACACCGAACCGAAACCGTGACCCTAAAACCGCAATTCAAACCGAACCGTGAGTACTCTGAACCGTTACACCCCTAGTAGTTACGGTCTTTCTCAGGTACATGTGTATTTATGTTAGTTTTTTAATTATAGGTTAATTATTTATTTTTAGATGGACTGTTTCAGTGGCAACAGTATGTGATTTAATTAAAAGTATTTTGAACCTACTTTTGAACCTATGAACCTACTATATAATTATGTGAATTAGCGAACCTATACTCACAACCAAATCTTTAACGAAGATGTTGCTTTTTGAAGGCATGTAGTGGAACAGAGTCAGAGTGTGAGGCAGAGCATAGGACCGGTGGCATGAGACAGGACCCTCATGATCCCCTCTCAATGACTGACCTACAACCTGACATGGATGCTAAAGGAACTACCACAAAAGCTGAGGCAATGCTTACGATCATGAGCCATGTAGCAAAGCATAAAATAACTAGTTGCCAGTTACATGATCTACTGCAGTTGATAAATAAATTGTTTGGGCAAGAGGTTGTACCTCGATCAAAGTATCTTTTCAACAGAGTGTTTAAAAACAGTTGTGAGAATGCTGAATTCCAATTCTACTGTGAAACTTGTAACTCAAACATTGGAACAGTCCAGGAAATCAGTGACAGGCAAATTAATGAATGTGGATCATGTGGCAACACTTTTGATTTTGGGTCTATAAATGGTGGTAACTTCTTTGTCAATGTTCCTCTTGCCACACAAATCCAGACTCTGCTTGAAAGCACAGAAGTGAGTACGCATGTGAACTATAGGTTTGATAGACAGAAGTGTCACAATGAGATGCTGTCAGACATCTACGATGGAGAAATGTATAGACAGTTGTCTGGCCCAAATCAGATCCTCTCAGATCCACACAGCTTGTCATACATATTCAACTCAGATGGAAGCCCTGTCTTTAAATCCTCAAAGTTCTCTATATGGCCCATCCACATAATGATCAACGAGCTACCCCCTAAGCTTAGGTTTAAGCATGTATTGCTGGCTGGCCTTTGGTTTGGGCCAAAAGAGCCTGTGATGGAAATCTTTCTTAACACTGGTGTCACATGGCATAAAGAAGAGTCTGTTATTAACAGCAAAATGGTTGGCCTTTGTTGTAGTGTTGATTCCAAAGCAAGACCGCTAATGCAAAACACTACCCAGTTTAATGGATATTATGGCTGTGGATTCTGTCTGCATCCTGGGAAGCTTGTTGATAGGGTAGTAAATTATCCAGTTTCAGCAGAAGAATATTGTGACAGAACAAACAAGGAAATGATTGGGGATACGGAACTGGCTGTAGAAAGTGGGACAAGTATTAAGGGTGTAAAAGGTCCCTCTCCCTTAATCAACTTGCCGTACTTTGATGTTGTCTGGGGTTTTGTCCATGACTACATGCACGCAGTTTTACTGGGGTATTCAAGACAGATGACTAGACTCCTTGTTGATACTTCTTCATCCACTCAGCCATATTATGTAGGCAGGCCTGCCACTTTGAGAGACATTGATGCCAGAATTGTTGATATTAAACCTCCACATCTGATTACTCGACTGCCTAGAGGATTGTCAGATAGGGTGCACTGGAAAGCCTCAGAGTGGCGATCCTGGCTCCTGTTCTACAGTCTACCTTGTCTTGATGGATTTCTTCCCAAAAAGTACTTGCAACATATTGGCCTACTTGTGTCAGCCATTTATCTCCTATTGAAGGATGAAATAAAACAATGTGAAATCAATAGAGCAGAGATCCTGTTGCTTGATTTCATGTTCAGGTTTCAGGTGTTGTATGGTGAGTCACAGATGACATTTAACACTAACCTTCTCAGTCATCTTACCAAATCAGTCAAGCTGTGGGGCCCATTGTGGGCACATTCTGCATTTCCTTTAGAAAGTGCAAATGGCAAACTACTGGCTTTGGTAAAAGGAACAAAAGGAGTGGCTAATCAGATAGTTACTAAGTTTCTTCTGTTTCAGTCAAATCCTTACTTTTCCTCCAAGTACACAGTGAAAGAAGAGGTGTTACGCTTCTGTTCTGATTTGAACAAGTACCCCAGGGTTAAAAATGCTGTCAAATGTGACAATACTAAGCTCCTTAACAATGGACGCGTGCATATTGTTACACAGGAAGAACGGGCTGCCTTCTGTGCCTCTTGCATGTGCATACCTGATGAAGTTGTAGTACACAAATGTATGATTAAAGGAGGTCTGGTTTATAGTAGCAGAGACTCCGTGCAATCTCAGAGACGAGATGAAAGTTATGTGAAGCTATCAGATGGAACATGTGGTGTAATTGATAAGATTATTTCTTACTCTGCTGAAGACAATGATCACATAGCAATATTATTAACAACATTTGAGGAGGCTTCAGCATTTCCACTACCACAGTCTTGTGGTTTTGTTCCACACATTTCCATTGTGCAATTCTTGGAATCATCCAAGACAGAATTTGTTCCTGTAAGTTGCCTTCAGGGTAAATGCATGTGCATCAAAGTGCAAGACAAACTATACATTTGCACTTTGCCAAACATGTATGAGAGGGACTAGAACAAATCATTGGCACTGCAACCTGATGTAAATGTTTCAGATTAGTTTAGATGTATACACCTGCTGGAGCCTAAACATGAATTTGTCCATAAGGTCATGCATGCATATATCATGCATTGTGTGTATCATTTCAGTTTACCCAGCCTGTCTGATTGTGTATACTTTTTTGCAGACCTGCTAAATTGAAGTTTCAAGATGCTATCACATTATAAACATAAGTAAAAATATGAGTTTGTTTATGCATGTCATTTTTAAATTTACTTTTGTTGTGTTGTAAATGCACCTAACAACTGTATTTCATTAAATCATTAAATTATTAACAAAATCACTATAGAAAAAAAATTACCAATAGAGACCCACAGAGCCAATACAGTTTCCATTAAAACCAATACAAATCCCTATTAACCCATTAAAACCATTACAACTTCCTTAATGATTTCTATGTTTTTTTTCAGCAGGGCAATACAACCCAACACATTAGTAGAGACCCACAAAGGCCATCAACGTTCCCATTAAAACCAACACAATTCCCATTAAACCAGTATTTCATTATAATTTCTGTAATGTTTTCTATTGTTAATTATTTAGCAGGGACATCCCTGCTGAAAAAACCATAGAAACCATTACAAAAAACGATAATGGTTTCCATTACAAACCCAATAAAAACCATTAGCCATAATGGCCCTGCTGAAAAAAACATAGAAACCTAATAGAAACCATCACAGAAATTCTAATGGTTTGCATTAGAATACCCTTACAACCCAATAGCTTTTTCCATTAAAACCATTACAAAATTCCTTTTTGTAGTGTGTTTTGGGCATTATTCCACTAGGATTTAACATCCCACCATTAGGATCCATCACACACCAGTAGACATCATTATAGATTCCATTAAAACCAACACAAGTCCCATTATAACCATTTAAATTGGTTTCTATTGTTTTTTTCAGCAGGGCAGGGAAGTCCATGTGTTATTCCTAGAATACTGTTAGCCTACTGAAGCCATATGACAGCTTTGTCAGAGAAACAAAACAAAATTTAAGTTCCACCTTAGAGAAGGTTTGAAGTTAATAACATCTAGGCTACTCACCATGTCATTGACGCCCAGCCTGATGCTTCAACTGATGTTAGAACTATGACTTCAGAGGACATGGTATTGTGCAGAAGACTACTTTTGTGTTGTGGCTCTTTTGTATTTGTGAATAGGGTTTTGGTAAAATGCTCCCACTTTTATGTGCAGGATCTGGAATGCTCTCACAGGTAACTATAGCAATGTCATGCCGGTAGACTGGAATCATTCTCGGGCCTGCTCGCTTCATCTCTCAACACTGAATCTTGAAGACAAGCCGGTAAGTCTACAACCTAAAACATGTGTCTGGGTAACTTAATCCCAGTGATAGGATTTACACTTTCCCTCTTTATACCGTCAGAGGTTGGAGAGCTTGAACCTGGATCTCTCTGATGATGAGGACCTGAGGGAGCAAATGGACATGCATTCCGTCATTGTGTCCTGCATCAATGAAGAACCACTCCTCACCGCTGAACAGGTATGAACTGAACTTCACAAAACACAAAATTTAGTGTGTACATAATATACTGTACATACACATCTGAATTTTGGTTGTTCTTTATCTTCTAAACATAAAGTTTAATTGCCATGAATCTTAGTACACTTAGAAGAGGTTCTAGAGCAAATGCTAAAAATGAATATAAAACAACACAACAACAAATCTGTGGTCATGTATCGTGCTTTTGAAAATTGACATTGTGTTTTGGTTTGACTATTTTAAGGTTATTGAGGAGATTGAGGAGATCATGCGGGACTCATCAGAGATGGAATCAGAGCAGAGCACTTCACTGTCAAAACTCTCCGTCATCTCTCAGAAAACCCAAAGATCTCACACAAGCCACGTCTACAAGGAGAGTGAGTATGTCCCACCGAAACGACCTCGTTTGGGTCTGTTGCTTGTGTGTCACACAACTGTGCTGTCTCTGTACAGGAGCGAGGCTGATGTCAGTAGCTGATCTGAACGAGTGGCTGGAGGAAGTGGAGACGACCATACTTGGGTATTCAGAGGAGCTGATTCAGCATCTGGCCATGAGGGATGAGCTGGAATTTGAGAAGGAGGTGAAAAACAGCTTCATTTCCGTTCTCATCGACGTGCAGAACTGTCAGAAGGAACATCGAGAGATGCTGAAAAAGAAGAAGAAAGTAAAGAATACAGCCGGCACGCCTCACAGCCGATTAGAGAGGTTGCATTCATCTGTGAGTTTCTGTTTCACAAAAAAAATCTTTTTGCTAGAATAAGATTGAGTGCCATTTAAAACTAGTAATATCAGGCAGGACTTATGATGTGATGACAAGTGTACATCAGTGTGAAGGGAACACTGTACTAAAAGGCTAAAAGAGGAGTGTAACGTGAATTAAATTGTCTCACTGTCCATTCTAACACCGTGTCTACACCGGATGCGACGCGACAAGAGACAATAGAATGAATTAGAACCCATTATAACTTAAAAATTTGTCCACACCGGACATGGCACGATGCGGCGCGACAATGCCATTAGAACAAGCCATGTCGCATCGCGCCACGCAGCGTCGGATGTAGACACGGTGTAAGATTTTTTGGGATGTTAAAAGCCTAATTTCTTTCTTTAATTCCTTCTAGCTTGAGTTGATGTGATTCTGTTATCCTTAATCGGATAACATTCCGTTTCCTCTTTAATTTCCTTTCCCTGATCTCTTTCTCTGTTCTTCTCACTTCTGTTCTGTGTTTAGCGCTTCAGTATGGAGGGCATTTCGACTGCCATTCAGAATGGTTTTCGGCAAACTTTTGGGAATGGGGCCGAGGCGAAACAGGTGCTTATATTAAGTTTTTGTATCAGAATCAGAATAAGCTTTATTCGCCAAGTGTGCAGTGCACATGCTTTGCACACACACACACACACACACACACACACACAGGAAATGTGTTGTGGTTACAGGAGCTCTAACAACTAAAGACACAGTATATACATAAACGTGAAATAAATATGTAGATTTGGAAGGATAAAAATATAATATAAGTAACATACAGATGTGTAGTCGAGTTATTTACACACATGCCTTTATGTCTAAATAATCCTTCGATACTTCTGTAAAAAGGGACTAATTCTGAGGAACAAAATTTCATTATGTCTAGATTTTATACATATACCAAGAATAAGGTTTCTGAGCAGTTTTTCTACATCAGGAATAATACCTCTTTTTCTAAAAAGTAAAAAGGATACGTGACTACATCGTCATGTATGAATACAAGGATGAAGTGGAATGCAATATATCACATGAAGTGATTATAAACAAGAAATTGAAATAATTTAAATTTGAAAGCAGGTGGGAACTTCTCAGAGAAAAAAAGTGTGAAAATGGCTACAAACTAGGGTTTGTGTAGTTAGTTGGTTATTGTAATTTCTCTTATTATAATTAAACCATGCTAAACACATATTAACCATATTTCATATTTTTATTAAAATTTGTTATACAAATGGTAACGAGTCTTACAATAAACATGGTCACTACACTTGTACTATAATAAAACCATGGTTAATTTTCCTAAGGGTTGTACTTAATATATTATTGTGTATTGTTGTTTTTGTGTCTGTTGGCTAAATATAAATGATTGTTGATATATTTCAATTGAGATAACGTAGAAATCTATGGAGGACTAAACCTGCAAAAATTATAAATAAATAAATGTATAAATAAATAAATATATAAACGAATAAATGTAATAATATGAAAATAAATAAAGGAATGAATGGTTTGATAAAACAAAATAATTCGTTTTAGCTATTATTGATCTTAGCTTTAACTTTTCTTTTCATTTTTTAAATTGATTTATTATTTTTTGTGTCCAGTTTTTAATTATTTATTATTATTATTATTATTTATTTTTAGATTATTTTATTTATCATTTCCTTTTATTTTTACATTTATTTATTTATACGTTTATTTATTTTTATATTTATTTATTATCGCATGTATTTATTTCCACTTTTATTTATTTATTCTTGAATTTATTACTTTTCTGTGTCTTGTATGATAATTAGATGGGTTGGTCTTAGTGGTGCAACGGATCATCATTGATCCGTGATCCGTTCGGATCAATATCTTCGGTTCGGCACACACGTGATCCGCGGATTGATTTATGGAAAAAAAAGTTTTGCGCATGTTCAGTCCACACACAGCGTGGTCATGGCGAGCGGAGGAACGGAGGAGCTTGAACGCCCCGCGTCATTTAAATCCCCTGTATGGGAGCATTTTGGCTTCCCTGTCAAATATAATGATGAAGGAAAGAGGTTAGTGGATAAAACCGTGACGGTGTGTAGGCACTGTGGCACAAGAAAGACATATGACAGTGGAAACACATCAAGCATGGCCACGCATTTGAAGCGACCCCGGTGTTTCACTGACAGGAGTGAAAACGAAGGCTGCTCAACAACCGCTTATCACCGCGGCATTTAAGCAGCCCCTTGTTGCACAATCAGACCAGGCTAAAGCCATCACAAACGCTATCGGTGTGTTTATAGGTGCCGACATGAGGCCATATTCGGTTGTGCAAAACGAGGGCTTTAAACACATGCTGAAAGTGCTTGAGCCACGTTACGACATCCCGTCGCGCACCCACTTCAGCGAAAAGATTGCGAAGTTGATTTTATATATTTTAATTTAATAATTTAAAAGAGTTAATAAACAAAAAGACAAAACTTATGTTTATTTGTCTTGTCTTTTTTTTTTTTTGCTGATCCGAAAAATGATCCGATCCGTGACTCTGATCCGAGAAACGATCCGAACCGTGAGTTTTTTGATCCGTTGCACCCCTAGTTGGTCTTGCCTACTATTGGTTCAGCTAGATTGAAGCGTTTGATCGATTACTCTTGACTTGTTTTGGACTAACGTCACGTCACTCACTGATCGTTTGCTTCGTGTATAACGTTAAGTAACTGTGGCGGGCGCACAATTAGCTAGAGAGTTACAGCATTTAGCCAATGAAGTCGATAACCATGCATCAAATGACTGTGTGTCATTCAGATTAGATGCACTTATTGATGATTTATTACAGAATGAAGGCGAGATAAATGACAAAGTTCTTCCTCAGTTATTAGCCTCTTTGCAGCACATTCAAAGTCTGTGCGAGTCAGAGGGTGCTATGGTGGTGTTACAGTTCAACTGGTGAAAATCATAAAGCAAAAAATTTAATAAGGTTAAACTACACAGATGAGCTTGTAAACCGAAGTCGCAAGCTAACGCTTTGTCAAAGTGATAGTTATAAGCAGCCTTTCGGTTAGAAAAAGCGTAAAGATTTAATGTAACATAATGTAAATGAATTGAGACATAGTGAACTTAAGTCACAAGTTAACACGGTAGTAATGAGCATCGTTCTTTCACTACAGGGGCCATCAAATGGAAACCATTCCTTCTAAAAAGACGTGGTTACTAAACGGTACTCGTAAACTACATTCCATAAGAGATAAATAACACAGAGGTCACAAGTTAAACGGGCATATTCCCTTGATTCATCCAGCTGCATATTGTTGTGTGACATCTTGATATTATTGCAAAGATCCACAGCAGCTAACATTGCGAAATAGCTTAGTGTGATGTTACCGTAGTGACATGCTGCCTCGCTTTATTGCATGGGTACGAATCCGTGTCAAATCGCTTTATTTATTTTTTTCACCTCGCTTCAGCCGTTACGGGCGATCATACCAATAATTTGCAATCTTAACAAGAATGTCAAAATCATGTAACAAGAAAGTCTGTGTTTATTAGACATCTTAATATCAAGTCGTCTTGTGCTTTCAGAATCGACGAATCTGCTGAGGTCGTTCATGCACCTCTTTGGCAGAGGACCTGTAACCGGAACTTGGTCACCACCTTAGCACCCCCTGACTCGCACAGATTTTGAAGAACTTTGTCATTTATCTCGCCGTCAATCTGTAATAAAACATCAATAAGTGCACCTAATCTAAATGACACACAGTCATTTGATGCATGGTTATCAACTTCATTGGCTAAATGCTGTAACTCTCTAGCTAATTGTGCGCCCGCCATAGTTACTTAACGTTATACACGAAGCAAACGATCAGTGAGTGACGTGACGTTAGTCCAAAACAAGTCAAGAGTAATCGATCAAACGCTTCAATCTACGCTGAACCAATAGTAGGCAAGACCAACCCATCTAATTATCATACAAGACACAGAAAAGTAAGAATAAATTCAAGAATAAATAAATAAAAGTGGAAATAAATACATGCGATAATAAATAAATATAAAAATAAATAAACGTATAAATAAATAAATGTAAAAATAAAAGGAAATGATAAATAAAATAATCTAAAAATAAATAATAATAAAAAATAATAATATTAAAAAATGGACACAAAAAATAATAAATCAATTTAAAAAATGAAAAGAAAAGTTAAAGCTAAGATCAATAATAGCTAAAACAAATTATTTTGTTTTATCAAACCATTCATTCCTTTATTTATTTTCATATTATTACATTTATTCGTTTATATATTTATTTATTTATACATTTATTTATTTATAATTTTTGCAGGTTTAGTCCTCCATAGAAATCTACATGTTAAACCCTGAATAGGTTTTATAGGTTTTTCATGTCATGGTACGTCCTGTGAAATGGTTACTGTCTCTGTCTAACCTTTCTCATCTAATCTTTTATTCAGTACGTAACAACAGTCATCCCGTACGAGAGGAAAGACGAGCCTCCATCGGTCCAGGACCTTCAGATTTTTATCAAAAGTAAGAGGGAAAGCATGCATATTAAATAAATATAACTGTTGCTGTTTGTTCGTAGTGGTACTTTACTCATTTCTGACGTGTTATTGTGTTATACTGTATGTTTGCTCTTATACAGTATTAGAAGCCATGAGAGACGACAGTGACAAAGTCCCAAGTCTTCTCACAGACTACATACTCAAAGGTAACAACATCACAACTGGATGAATGTTTAAACGTCATCCAAAAGGAACTGTAAAAAAATTCTGATATCAGTTATTCACCTTAATATAAATTCATTTAAAACCTGTGCTGTTTTAGGATGGGGTGCTTTCAACCCATGGTTTGGTGACAACAACCCAGCATAGGCTAATTTATACCCAACGTATGGTTCTGTGCATATTTTAACAAACCATGGTTTGACAACAGCCCAGCATTGTCACCCCAAACCCATCAATAACTTGTACACAGGGGTACGATCATTTCAGAACAGAAAAGGCCTTTCTTTTACCAGTCCATAAATATACATCCTTCCTTTATTTTCAGTAGCTATATGCTGCTGAATAAAAAAAAAAACATGTTGCTCATTTGGTTCAACAAAAATTCTAAAATCACTTACACCCCCATGTTGGTTTAAACCCAAATGTTGTTTTTCTGTAAAATACAAACAGATCATTTCAACAGTTCATGGTGACCATGTATGTCAACTCCAAAAAAGAAGTACTCACAGGACAATTCCAGAATATACAGAAATTTTAATCTTGAGAAAATGTTGCCAATGCTATCAAATATTATTTGCAGACATTTTCACATTCACAATTGAGAAACGCGTGTTTAATGTCGTATGTTTTTTGTGGGGCTTGACTAGTCACTATAAACTACCATTGTATGGAAGACAGCTATGTAAAGAATTTGTGTTCCACGGAGGAAATAACAGCATTAAAGTTTATTTTTTGGGTTAACTGTTCCTTGACGTCTCATCTTTGCACTATAACCTACCATAGATGTTTAAAACGTATGTACTAGAATTGCAGGTGTTAATGTTATCTCTCTTATTTTGCAGTACTTTGTCCCACCTAGAGAGAAGAGAGGTACTTCCATCCTCTTATTAAAAGCAAGAGCTCCTGGAGGGATTTAATTCACTGTGAAACTCACTGTTTTTACCTTTCTGTCACGATACAATGCATGATCTGTTTTACCTAAACAGGACTGCTTCTGTATTGAAGTGTGTGATACCGGTATTCTGCATGTTTACCGCACATGGTGGTTTGCAGTTTTCCGTTTAGTTGAATTATGGTTTGCTATTAATGTGGAAAAACTTCAAGGTGAAATGTGTAATTTATGCATCACTACAGTAACCAAACAATATTGTAAAAATGATGACAAACAGGTTTCTTGATCACTGCCCCACCTGCCATAGGTCAGAAAAACAGATAGTCCTACCCCAAACACACAGCATTGCATAAGCAAGAACTACAGGGCTGGGCTGTTCAACGAATTGAGCAATGTTTAGATATCACCACATTGTTTTCAGGGAACAGCCTTTAGTTCAGTTTCTGCATACTAAACTGAGGTAGTAGAACATATTTTTACATTTTAATATTACACACATCACCTTTAGTATTATTAAGTTAGAGACAATTAGTTCCCAATTTTGTTTTTACGTGTTAGTATAATAACAGCAGCGTGATTTCTGTAAGAAAGATACAGATGTTTAAGCATCAGTTGACCCAAGTATGCTTTTTATATTACCAAGGGGTGTCAACAGTTCCAATCGTAAGAGTTGACTAGTTGTTTTGTAACACGAGTGCACTTACTGATCTTTTAAATGTTGTTTTGCTCATATTTTTAGAAAGTCAGAGAATGAATCAGATGACCTTTTTAATGCCTTATGCCACAAAATGTTCTTATGCCTATTCACTCACAAAACAGAAACTGTGCTCCTAGATTTTTTCAACTCACATTATATTGCCTTTGTGTACATACGATTATTATAATGAGTTTATTTGTATCAGAGAAATAGTTTGAATCTTTTGTGATTAGTTACTCACCCGCTGATGTTCCCCTGATGTTCCAGTCTTTCATAGAAATGTGAAACAAAGGGAGATATGTGAAAGAATGTTTACACAACTCTATTACACACAATTGCACCACATTACATTTTTTTTTAGCTGTTTGATTGCTACTTCACTGGTCACTGTAAACTATTGAAAATTGTGTAATTAATGTAGAGTAAATTCTGGTTAATTGACATTGAAATTAATTTTGAAGTGCACAAAAAAGTAAGTAGTTTGTAATGGTCTGAGGGTGTGTAAAAAATTGCATAATTTACATTTACAGTTTACACTTTTTGGGTTAACTATTACTGCAATTTACGCGCAACTGCTGACCAGACATCTGACGTCAAGAGAATAAAACATAGGCCGATGTATTTTACTGAAAAAGGTATAACTTGGGCCCATTTTGCCTTATTAAACAAATCTAAATGCTGATTTACATTATGGTGCCAGTGAATGAATGTTTGTGTGCCTATTAAATTACCATAAAGTAGCAGTAATTAGCTGTACAGCTATAGATGTTAATTCAGATTAATGTCTTGAACAAAGTTTGTGTGGGTAAAATTAATGACCAGATATTAATATTATTTCTAACAGTGTTGTATGAAATCTACAGTATGAATCATGGTGATTTATGTTTCTCACTTTTTGTTTATTTATACTTTTCAAAGTCAAATGTTGTTGGTTGTGGTTCGGGGCGTTTCATTTGTTGGGACTGTGTGGGTCTGGTCTGGTTGGTCTTGTTTTGTGGTCGATGTCGGACAACAGAGGAATAAAGTTAATTATGCCATTACTACTTTTCCTTGGTTGTTCCTCTGTTGTCTGTTGTTGATCGCGGAATGGGACCGGGTTGGACCTGCACGGTTTCGGCGGGTGGGGCTTCCTGGGTCGCGGCTCGTGGGCTCTCCCTGTTCTTCGTGGACGTTGCTCGGTGGCTTTGGTCGGGGTCACTGAGTGCAGCCATGACACGTCAGAGGAGATCTGGCCCTCCCGGCTGAGCCTGGTTTCTCCCGAGGTTTTTTTTTCTCCATTATTCAGCATTGGAGTTTGGGTTCCTCGCCACAGCAGAGCAGTGCAGTGTTGGCTTGCTCACCGGGAGACTGCATTTATTTATTCATTTATTTATTAGATATTATTTATTATAATGATCTTGCTTGGTCTATAAACACCATGCACTGTGCTGTGTTTTACCTTTCTGTGTTTTTCTTATTTGCTCCTGTAAAGCTGCTTTGGAACAATGCGAAAAGCGCTATATAAATAAAATTGAATTGAATATATTTTAAAAATATAATCTATTTTGCATTTATTTATGCTTAATAAAGTCTTTGATGAAAACTGATGGACTGCACAACTTGACTTATTAATGTTTGTGAACTGTCAAGAAAAAACATGCATCAATTTTATTAAGCGCCAAAGTCGCAAAATTGCGACAAGACGTCATACTTAATAAAATAGGCTGTAGATCCTAATATGGTGTAATATCTAATTTGTATTCCCTACCACTAGATGGCAGACATGTAGTACTTCGATTCTAGACCAAAATGACGTCACGTTCCTATTCAAAGTGTTCGAGGAATAGCAGAGCAAGTGAGCTATCGTGTCATTGATGCGGAAGCCGTTCAGTTCAGAGCGTCTGAGTAAATTGTGAGAGAAAAGCGCCAAATGGCTAATAAAAAGTTGTACTGTGAGGATGTGTTGCAAATGTTATTCGCCGATTCTATGAAGGGGAATATTTGCTTTTTGGAAATGACGATCGGTCGTCTAATGATCGCGCGTCTCCCGGTACATCTTTGCAGCGCAATGGTGCCGCCGTGCAATTCGCGAGTGTTCACAAAGCACAAATAAGTGATCAGTTTGACCCTTTGCCCAACGGGGATGGGGTGGCAGGGGTGAACGTGGTCGTAGTGTCCATATGAGAGCTGTTGCTAGAGGTAGAGGCAGCAGGGGTAGGAAAAATAGGGCTGGAAGTAGCACTAGCTCTTTGGATCCAGCGCCCCAAAGAGGTGGGTGTAAGTAATAGTAATAAAATAAAATGTTTTATTGTTGGTTTCCTCTGATCATTTGGAATGATGATAAAAAGATTAAAAAAACATGCAAATAAGTTCAAACATCAATTCAATATCTACTATTTCCTGAATATTATGAAATTCAAGAAGGCCGCCCCTGATGACGTCATAATATGCTAATTAGATGAGTATATTTACACCCCACATAAACTTTCCGTCATGCCCAACATTTTTCTAATTTACAGAAGATCTCTATCTTTAAGCCCTTTCAAGCCACAAGCTTTTGAAATCATGATGTCAAAATCCAGCATGTTTTCCATAAAACCCTGGCGCCTAAAGGGTTAAATCACTTGATGAGTCTACCTCTCAGGGTTACTGTTATTAACATGAGCCTCGTCCAAACAGCAAGGGGGAGGTGTTGCCACATTTTGTATTATATTTGATTCATCGGGTCTTCATGGCAATTTTTTGATCACAACAGTAGACATGTAAAAAAAACTAGACGTCTACATTCAACAAAGATGATGCGCGTCTACAGTGATATTCTGCCGCATTGGAAGTTAAGAGGATATTTGTAACATTCTTATGTTTACTGCCTCCATTGACTCTCATTAGTCTGTAATGTTTAAAATCCTGCTGATCATCAAGCTTGTTAGACACACCATTGTCTCAACATTATAATTTAGTGTTTTTACTTTTCCACAGAGACAGGTCAACTCTTTTCACTTATGATTACCCTTGACAGGCGTAAAATTTAGTCTTGGACTTCATGTTTCTAATCTAATCCGTCTGTCCACATTTGCATTTCAGCCCATGCGGGTTTTGTTTTGTCCCAGTATGCCAGATGGCCAGTCCACCCCTGCACCAGCCCTGGCGGCCCAAAAACAGACCGGCCCACGGGGAATCTTCCAGGGCCTCCCGATTAGCCAATCCGGCCTTGTATACAGACCCAGTTGTCAAGATTAGGTGTCAGGATTCATGTGCAGGCGTTCAAGTTTATTTAACAGAACCTATACTATATAGTATAATGCAATGTTAGTCGCTTCAAAGCATCTGCCAAATGCATAAATGTAAATCTAAATATTCAGTATATAACTCATTCCAACAGGTTGGCAGTTCCTGAGTTTGACAGATGTGTTGCCTGGGTAACCCTGAAGCACCTTATATAATCACAAAATAAAAGTCCTTAAACTCACATACAAAAATTGCACACAAAAAACCTCAACAAAATACACCATGAATTACACATAACATGGGTCATTTACACTCCCACCAATCATGAGTCTAGACACGAATGATTTCCCAATAGCAATAGCATCCTTAAACAATACAAAAAATTTACATTAAGAGACAGAAAAGTAAAGAGACCATTTTAATCAGTCTCCAACAGCAAAACCAATTTTTGGGCTGGATATTCAATCACAGAAGGTTTAACAAAACATTCGCCCTTCTTAGCAAATTTTATTTTACCAAGACGAACCTTAACTCTTCTTACCAGTCCATCTGACTCAATAATGGTTTCTACAACTCTACCTAGAGGCCATTTATGTCTGGGCAGGTCAATGTCCTTGACAACTACTATGTCCCCTACTGACAGATTTCTTCTCGGGGTATGCCAGCGGCCCCAGAATTGTTCGGCAAGATATTGGACATGACGCCATCTTTTCCTTGCATAGATGTCTTCCTTAGCAAACCTGCCTGGAGGAGGTAAAGCAATTGAGGACTTCATAGTCAGAAGATGATTTGGCGTTAGAGGTTCGAGACTGTTTGGATCACTTAAATTGTCAACTGTAAGTTGGCAACTATTTACAATTGACATTGCTTCATAAAGAAACATTCTCAAAGAATCATTCATTCTTTCAGAAGCAACTGAAAGTGTGGACTGGAGTACACCTTTCACGGTCCTGATTTGACGCTCCCATACACCTCCTGCATGACTTGTAGATGGTGCGTTCATCACAAGATCACATTGATTTTCGGCCAAGAAATTATTTCGTCTGTTGACATCCAGTTCTTTGAGGGCTTCAGCAAACTCATTCTTAGCACCAACAAAGTTACTCCCTTGATCTGATTTGATCTGTCGAACTGCTCCACGTATGGCGATGAAACACCGCAAGCCATTAATAAAGGAATCTGTGGAAAGGGTATCAAGCATTTCAATGTGGATTGCATGAGAAGAGAAACAAGTGAAGATCAGTCCATATCATTTATGCACCTTTCGACCTTGCTTAACAAGAAATGGACCAAAACAGTCCATGCCACAATAAGTAAATGGCGGGGAGGAATTCACTCTCTCAGCAGATAGGTCAACCATTTGTTTGCTCTTCTTCTGGTTTCCTGAGTTTTCTACAGGTCTCACACAATTACGAACGTAAGATGCAACGGCATGATTAATGACTAGGATCCAATAGCCCCCTGCACAAATTTTATTGATGGTGAAACCTCTACCTTGATGCTAAATCCTTTCATGGCAATCAGCTATGATCAACCTTGTTATGTGATGTTCTTTTAGGAGAACTATAGGATGTTTAAATAGTCTACATGACATATTATTAAGTCTTCCTCCCACATTCAGTACACTATCACTATCCAGAAATGGATGAAGATTGTACAATTGACTGTGGGATGACAACATAGTTCCTTTGCCTAGTACTTTCAATTCCTCTTGGAACACATGGTTTTGTAGATGTTTAATTATAGTGTACTCTTCTCTTTCCTCAACAGTAGAGAGATCAATCCCTTTGACCCTACACATTTTTGTTGGATAGATGCGATTGCCTTAACTGCTTGAGACCAAGATGAAAACTTAGAAAGACGATCAACAATAGTTCTCTCTTCTCTGGCCTGTGTATTAATTGTGAGGGCACTTCTAACCTCTACATCTCCTCCTCACCTCTTCCCTGCTCCACAAAAATTTTGGCCCTGTAAACCAATCAGATGAAATCAGTTCATTTACAGTGAGCCTCTTGAGGCATGATCTGCTGGATTCTCTTTTGTTGGAACATACCTCCATTGTTGTGGAGTTGTACTTAGATGGATCCTTTGTACTCTGTTGGCAACAAATGTATGGAATTGCCGTGCCTCATTATTGATGTATCCCAAGACAACTTTGGAGTCTGTCCAGAAGAACTCTTTAATGTCGGTGTACTGAAGTTCACTTTTAAGCATTTTACTGACATCCACGGAAACAGCTGCTGCTGTCAGTTCTAACCTCGGGATAGTAGTTACCTTTATTGGAGACACACAGGATTTTCCCATAGCGAGAGCAACGGGAACTTCTCCCTTATCGTTTTTTAATCTCGTCTGAAAAATTATGCAGCTCTACCTCTTTCACCCTTCCAAAACTGTGGGGAGCATATGTACGAGAAATACTCAATTTTTTCAAGTTGTCCAAATCTCTTCTCCAGCACTCCCACCTTGCCTGCAGTTCGATGCTTAGTGCATCATCCCGACCTGTGCCTTGTTTACACACTTCCTGTAATATTTTCTTTCCTTTAAGAGTGAATGGAGTAATAAACCCAAGTGGATCATACAATGATGCTATTGTGGATAAAATCCCCCGTCGGGCTGCTGGCTGTTCTTTGAGACAGATATCAAACTTAAAACAATCAGGTTCTATGTTCCACTGAATCCCCAGTGTTGGTTCTATCAATAAATTACTGAAGGATAAATTTGGTTCCTTTTTGTCATTTGCTCGTTCTGATGGTGGAATACTCTCTAGGACAGCTTTATCGTTGGACACAAATTTGTGGAGTCGAAGGCTTCCAGTGGCACAAAGTCCTCTAGCTTCCTGGGCAAGTTGAATTGCCTCTTCTGCTGTTTGTACACTTGTGACAACATCATCCACATAAAAATCATTCATTATAAACTGAAAGTCCAAGGGGTACTGACCTTTGTTACTTTCAGCCAGGTACTTCAGTCCGTAATTCACACATCCTGGAGATGAAGACGCTCCAAACAGATGTACTGTCATTCGATACTCTCGAAGGCAGTTCTGCTAGATTTCCATTCCTCCACCACAAGAAACGCATTTTTCATACACATGGAACTGATAAAACATTTTCTCAACATCACATATTAGAGCAACAGGGGTGCTGGCAAAATCTGAGAAGGACACCAATCAAACTATTCATTAGGTCAGGTCCTTACAGAAGATTATCGTTCAGATTGACTCCATTATATCTCGCCGAACAGTCAAAAACAACTCTGAGTTTATCTAATTTCTTGGTGTGATAATTCCCGTGATGAGGAACATACCATTTTCCACCTTTAAAACTCATCATCCTTGATTTCTTCTGCCTCCCCTCTTTCAATGATCTCCTCCATAAACTTCACATAATGTTCCTTATACAGTATCCTTGATCCTTTAGCAATTTCCTCTTTAGATGGTTAAGCCTTACAAGGGCAAGTTGTTTATTATCTGGCAGATTAGGTTTTTCTTTTAAGGGCAGAGGCATTTCAATGTGTCCAGAGCTGTATTTCCTAATGCCCGCACTTAGTTGGTTCAGAAAGCTAATATCATCCTGGGAAAAGGTTTTATTGTCGTCACTGGAGTCTTTAAAATCTGATTCAAGAATGTGTATAGCATCTGCTGGAGTAAATAGAGGCATTTCTTTAACACAAATTCGATGACAAAAACTCGTACCACCAGAAGAATCGAGTTGGGATGTTGAAGGTCCAACAATGCTCCATCCTAAATCGGTCTTAACAGCATATGGGCTATCATCATCTCCCAAGATCACTTCTCTTGGTGCTAAAGCTCTAGCACAGTTATACCCAATCAACAGTCCAGCCTCGCAATCCATCAGAGGAGGGATTTCATTACACACTACAGAAAGATGATTCCAGAGTTTGGCAGTTTCACATGTTTATGTGCGTGATTAACTGGAATGCATTCTTTCGTATAGACAAGGGGACATTCAATATAGGTGGCAGAACTATAACCACTTAAAAAGTCCTTTAACCCTTTCAATTTTCACTATGTCTTTTCCAGTCATGGTAGTGCGGCAAGTCACCCCTTGCACAATCAGCGTCGCCAGGGAAATGGATGAGACACAGCTGCCGATTGTCAACTCGCCAATCAAATGGGCATAAAAGCTAGCGGGACAGAAGACACGGTGAGCTACCACTCCCATGCAAGCCAGGGTTAACTCTTCTGTCTTATGTCTCGCAGGCTCGGATGACTGACGATCGACAGCGCACTTGGGAACACACACGGAAGAGATAGTCTCACCGTGGACGGACACGCACTTGGGCACGGAGATCACGGACTACTGGAGGGACTAATCCAGAGGCACTCCCACGCCGGGCATCCATCCATCCACCCACCGAGTTTTACACAGAGCACCCTGCACTTAAAGTCTGAATAAAAACTCTCCTCTGGGGCTGTAAAACTACTCTTTGTGTATGTGTCATCTCTCCACCTGCTACATTTGGTGGAGAATGCGGGCACCCCTAGAGAGATTTAACGCATACACAGGGCCTTTCCAACGTGGTTTTTTTCTGCTCTTTCAGATCCTCTCTCTCCCCCTATCTCTGCCAGTGGCATATTAAAATGGAGGAGATTACAGTCCGCCAGCAACAGCTGACCGAGCAACTGACACCAAACCGTGCAGACCAAGCCATGGAACAAATGCGAGAGGCAATTGTGGCCTGGATTCCACTTCCTGAGGCGAGATCGGCGGCCCACCACCTCCTTACAAAATTAACGGACCAGGACGACGTGGTGGCCTACCTCCACACCTTTGAGGTAATCGCCGCTAGGGAGGTGTGGGACAAGTCCGAGTGGGTAAAGATCCTTGCCCCCTTTCTAACGGGGGAAGCCCAACGGGCCTATTATGCTCTCCCCACGGCTGCAACAGAGGACTATGGTGTGCTGAAGGCAGAAATCCGTGTCAGAATGGGGTTGTCAGCCGTCAGTGCAGCTAAACTTTTTTTCAAATGGACATATGATGAGAACACTCCGGTACGAGCCCAGGCAGCGCAACTCTCACGCCTGGGACACCTATGGATTCTCTCAGACGGACCCACCACCTCCCAAGTGGCAGAAAGGGTGGCGGTGGACCGCCTCTTACGGGTCCTGCCACGCCGATACCGCACCGCAGTCAGCATGAGGGGTCCCACCACGCTGAGGGAGCTGATCGAGTTGGCGGAGCTGGCAGAGGCATCTGCAGCCCGCGACGCAGGAGAGAGAGCGATGCTGACGCCCCGGAGGGTGAGCCCGGCCTGGCGACCACAGACTGGCGGCCCCCTCACCCGTGGACGAACCCATGCCCACGGAACTGGGACCTGCAGCTCCCCGAGCCTGGATGGCCGGTTGTGCTCTACATCGACAAGCACCCCCCGGAGCTCCCCAGCGGGTGATCAAGGTAAACGGGCGGTCTGTTACAGCGACCTTGGCTTCCGGTAGCACGATCACCCTGGTCCAGCCCGACATGGTGGCCCCCGGTGTGGGTGGAAAATTCGCAATCCCAATTGCCAGGGTCCACGGGGACACCCGGGAAGTCCCTGCCCGCCGTGTCACCGTGGCCGGCCCCCAGGGGTCATGGTCCCTGGATGTAGGAGTTGTGGATGATCTACCCGTACCTGTGCTACTGGGTCGAGACTGGCCAGGGTTTGATCAGCTCCTGGTAACCTCTCTTCGGGCGAGGGGGCCGCACCCGAAGACGCCACCCTCGAAGGACCCAGACACCATGTCCAGCCTGGATGGCCACCGGAAGTGAGCCCGAGGGTGAGTGTCAAAATCCTAACCTCTTCTCTGACCTTTTTCAACAGATCATCGGGGGGGGGGGGGGGGGGGGGGGGGGGGGGGTGGGGGGTCTTTTGGAATAGAACAATGCGAAGATGAGCGATTGCGAAACTGCTGGGATCAGATACGCATCGTCGAGGACGAGGTTAGGATACTGGAGCCACATCCGGTCCCTCATTTTATCATCAAAAATGGTCTGTTATACTGTATCGGTCAGAGGCGGGGGGAGGAAAAGCAGCTGCTAGTGGTTCCAAAGGGAAAGACGGACTCCATCCTGGAGCTGGCCCACGCCCATCCCATGGCTGGACACCTTGCCGCAGCCAATACAATACAGAGGATTCGAGATCGATTCCATTGGCCAGAACTGGAGGGGGAAGTTCGGAGATTCTGCCAGAGTTGCCTCACATGCCAGAAGACCTCGCCGAAACGCCCCCCCCCCAGCCCTCTCGTCCCCCTGCCCATTATCGAGGTACCCTTCAAGCATATAGGGATGGATCTGGTAGGACCGCTGCCTAAGTCTGCCTGGGGGCATGAACATATCCTGGTGATTGTCGATTACGCCAGCCAGTACCCGGAGGCAGTCCCCCTGAGGAAGGCCACCTCCAAGGCTATTGCCAAAGAGCTCTTCCTCTTCAGCGGGGTGGGAATCGCCTCAGAGATCCTGACTGACCAGGGAACTCCTTTCATGTCCCGGCTGATGGGGGACCTCTGCCACCTACTCCAGGTGGGTGAAACAGCTGCGCACATCCGTTTACCAACCCCAGACAGACGGTCTGGTCGAAAGGTTTAACCAGACGCTAAAACGGATGTTGCGCCGGGTGGTGGCGGAGGATGGGCGCAACTGGGACCTGATGCTGCCGTACGTGCTGTTCGGCATCCGAGAGGTACCACAGGCTTCTACCGGCTTCACGCCTTTCGAGCTCCTCTTCGGACGACAGCCCCAGGGGCTCCTAGATGTCGCTAAAGAGGCATGGGAACAACAGCCGGCCCCACATCGGACCATCATTGAGCCCGTACGGCAGATGAAAGACCGCATCGACCGGGTGATGCCCCTCGTTAGAGAGCACCTCTCGGAGGCCCAGCGCGCTCAAAAACGGTTGTATGATCGGCCCGCCCAAAAGTGATGGTACTCATCCCGACGACTACATCCAAGTTTCTGGCCTCCTGGAATGGCCCATACACCATTGTGGAAAGGGTAGGGCCGGTCAACTACCGGGTCCGTCAGCCGGGGCGGCGAAAGGAGGAAAAGCTATACCACATCCACCTTCCTGAAGAGGTGGATAGCCCCGCCGGCCCAGATGGCCGCCTTTGCAGACACGGAGCCGGCCGTAATTCCGATGGGCGACCAACTGGTGGCTATACAGAAGCAAGACCTCCGATCCCTGGTCAGTCAGTTTAAGGACGTCTTCTCTGACACGAGATCCGGAACCCCCCAGGAACCATCGTTAGGCAGCGTCCTTACCGGGTCTGGTTATAGAGAAGGAAATCACCCGCATGAAGAATTTAGGGGTGATAGAGCCCCTGGTCGAGCCCCATCGTGAATCGGATGGCACCCTCCGCTTCTGTAAGGACTTTCGGCACCTTAATGAAGTCTCCCTCTTTGATGGATACCCCATGCCCCAGGTGGATGAACTTCTGGACCCCCTGGGGAAGGCTCGGTACATCAGCACCTTAGACCTGACGAAGGGATACTTGGACGCCCGGGAAAAGACGGCATTCGGCACCCCGTACGGCCATTGGCAGTACCGAGTCCTCCACTTTGGCCTGCATGGGGCCCCGGCCACCTTCTAGAGGATGATGGACGTCCTCTTGCGGCCCCATCAGGCCTATGCGGCGGCCTATATCGACGATCTAGTCATCCACTCGGAGAGCTGGGAGGACCACCTTGATCGGTTGCAGATGGTGCTAATCGACCTACGGAAGTCGGGACTTACAGCCAACCCACGGAAATGCCACCTAGGGCTCGACAAAGCTCAGTACCTTGGATACCGCGTTGGACGAGGACTAATCCAGCCCCAGAGTAGAAAGGTAGAGGCAGTGCGGGATGCCCCCCAGCCACGGACCAAGACCCAGGTACGAGCTTTCATGGGGCTGGCGGGATATTATAGATGTTTCATCCCTAACTTCTCCTCTATAGCCAGTCCCCTACGGACCTGACCAGAAAGGGGCAGCCAGAGAAGATTATCTGGACCCAGGAGACGGAGAGGGCATTCCAGGCATTGAAGGCAGCCCTAACATCGTCCCCAGTGCTGTACAGCCCCGACTACGGCTGCCCCTTTACACTCCAGACCGATGCCTCAGATACGGGAGTAGGTGCGGTGTTGTCGCTGACTCGGGGGGGTGAGGAACATCCCACTGTGTACATCAGCAGGAGGCTCACCCCCGCCAGGTCCCGGTATGCAACGGTGGAGAAGGAGGCCCTAGCCATAAAGTGGGCAGTCCTGGAGCTCAGGTCCTGCTCGGGAGGAGCTTCACCCTCATCACGGATCACGCCCCCCTGCAGTGGATGGCAAGGGCCAAGGACACCAACGCCCGCGTGACCCGATGGTTCCTGGCACTCCAGGACTTCCACTTCACCGTGGCACACAGGGCTGGGGCCTCCCACGGCAACGCCGATGGTCTGTTGAGACTCTGGTCAGGTTGGACATCCCGGTCAGGGGGCTGTAAAACTACTCTTTATGTATGTGTCATCTCTCCACCTGCTACAGTAGTTAGTTTTAAATCCACAGGAACTTTATCTGCGTGCAAGACGTTACTTACTTCTTGATCAATGAAAGTCGTGTCACTCTGTGAATCAAACAAGGCATATACTAGTTTTTCTTTACTAGGGTTGTTACTTGAAGATATCCATACTCGTACGACCATTGATGTATAAGATGATCTCTCACTAGTTACACTGAGCGACAGAACAGCTGTAGACTCATTTTCTGGATTTTGAGCAGATCTTGCTTCTGGAACTGGTCTTTCCCTCTTAGTGTAACTATCATCATGGAGACAAGTAGGATGCTTTCCTTTGCATGTACAGTATTTCAGAAAAGACGATAACGATAGTCTCTTGCGCTATGGCCATATTTCAAACATGCATAACAAAGATTGTTTTCCTTCACATATGTCCTCCTTTCATCAAGTGTCTTAGTCATCAGTTTATGACAATGGTTAAGCTGATGCTTAGAATCTTGGCAAAAAGCACAGGGAAATTTTGCATTTTTCTTCACAACCCTTTGCTTATCCATACCCCAAACAGCCTGGGTGTTAAAAACATTGACCTTATTTCCTTTTCCTTTGCGTTTTTCAGCAGATCCCAAACTGAGAGCATAGGAAGAAGTGACTGGATTACAAACGACTTCTGCTTCCATTGAAACCAATGCTGCAAAGGCCTTCAAATAAGGAAAGGACTTCTTATCTCTCAAGGTTTGTTTAACTTGGCAATTCCAGCATGAGGCAGCCCGTTCAGGTAACTTTTGAACTAGTTTCTGATATTCTTCACAATCGTTTAACATTTGTAGGCCTTCTACATGGGGCATGGCATCTTGACAGGCATTAAGGAAATCTGAAAACTCTCTGAGCCCAATGGCATCCTTCGGTTGAATTTTCCGCCAATTTGCTAATTTCTGTCTAAAGGCACAATGTATGATGAACGACTGCCCATATCTCTGATCTAATTTATTCCAGGGATCTTTATAGGCTTCATCATCACTTCTGTAAAACATGCCATCCAAGGTTTTACATGCTGCTCCACCCACGTACCTTTTCAGATAGTAAAGCGTATCAGCAGAAGATATACTCTTTTTGTCAATCACACAAAGGAAGCCTTCCACTCAATGTACTGGATGGAATCGCCATTAAATACAAAAGGCTCTGGAGTTGGCAGCCTATTTAGGTTTATACTGTCCTGTAATACTTGTACAAGAGAAGGAACATCATTTTGAGATGGTGGTGCTATTTCAATAGACTTATTAGAAGAGCTCTGAGATGGACAATGCTGTTCTCCAACTACTAAGGAATTATCTACCTCTTGCATTACCATCTGATTATAAGCCTTAAACCTAGCTTGCGCTACTCTCAGATCCTTTTCAGCTTGTAGTCACTCAAGTTCACGTCTCTGAGCATCTAGTTCCTTCCTTTGTCTTTCTTCTAATTCCAAAATTTTCTCCTTCTGTTTGTTTTCTTCCATTAATATCTTATACTCTTCCTCTCGTACTGCCAGTTCTGCAGCTGCTTCAGCGTGCCTCGATGCTACATGTGAAGACGCAGTATGATGGCTTAACTGTTCACTGGGTTTGTGACTAATTCTGGAAACGGTAGAACCATAAATAGATCGAGCATAACTACAATCAAGCAGTTCTTGTAGACGATGTTTCACATGTTCCTCGTCAAACTCATCAAGGCCTGATATTCTCTCATAGGCAATTTTTATTATATCTGTTGTTACTGCTTCACAGGCATCAATACAACGTCTTAATCCTGTAGATGGTGTAACAAGATTTCTGACTTCCTTATAGATCTGCATAACGATCCCTTTCTCATTTTCCAAGATATCAATAAGAGATGCTAGTTGACTCTCACTTAGATCAGACTACCATTTTCCATTTCTCATATGCAGAGATTAACCTTCTTTCTTTCTTCTGAGCATTCTCTCCTTGTAATGCAGCCATTTTCACAGTAGAGTTTCCTGAGCAAACTGAACGTCGAGGGCTTTGGGATTCTACTAATACTTCTTGAATTCTACTATTAAGTTCATTCAAGTTTTGTCCTTTACCCTCAATTACCTCTATTGGTTGTTGCCTCACTACACTTTCTGTTGATTTTTGATATACATTAAATGTCTGAACATCATCTTGGGGACCATTAACTTGTCCTTCACATTCAATGTTGTCAAATGGACAACGTAACGCTGTCATTTTATACAAAACCAATTAACAAACAATTACAATATAATTTGTAAAACCCCAAACAGCATATAACATCAAACATAAATATTAGGTTTTTAAGATAAACATTACCGTTAAAACAGTACCATTTTTAAAACACATAGGTCTCTTTCAAAGGTCTTTAAAAAGTTCTTCTTTAAATGGAAAAACTAATAAAAATGTCTCTTGGTAAAAATTGTTTCACTTTCATACCCTTTTATATCATGTTGAAGGATGAATATCACCTTAAAAGGAATGCAGTCCTTGGTGTGCAGATTAATCCTCAATTTGATCGGAAATTAACCATTGGAAAACCTTGTTTGACCATCAGGATCGGCTCACTGCGCTGCCCGTGAACACTCGCTCAATAATAAAGACCCGTCAACATGGACACCGGCCTTTAATGCATGTCAGTCGTCCCGGTAAATGGCCAAGCTCTTACTGTTGCTGCCCCACTGAATTGATGGTCAGTACTCGTAAACTGCTGTTTCCACAATTCTTTAATATGTTGACAATCATAAAAACATCTTAAGAGATATGAAAAGAAACAAAAACAACCAAAAGGGCAGACATTGATTACACACATTATCAAACAATAAGCTGATGTCATTGCCAACACAATGGTAAGGCACTTCACATTCGTTGATCATAAGATAGTATGCATCACACACAAACAATTAATTTACCTTATAACCCTTTCAGTGAGAAGCACAATATCAAAGTGAAAAGAGGAAAAATCCACACTGCAGTCTGCATTCCTCACGAACAATGCACAAACATTTCTCTGAATCACGGGAATGTGAAGCACCTTATATAATCACTTTGAGAGCTTGGCTGTCAAAATAAAAGTCCTTAAACTCACATACTAAAATTACACACAAAAAAACTCAACAAAATACACCATGAATTACACATAACATGGGTCATTTACAGATAGTGTACTACCACACTTGATTTCAGCCTTTCCAGCACTTGTGAGTCTGAAACCTTTGCAAGCCATGAGTTTCCTCCCAGACTCCAATTTCATCTGTATAAGTTATTAACTTTGACTGCCACTGTGACAGTGTACCACCAAATTTGATATACCATCTTCGGGATTTGAATCTGCACTTGTTAAGTGCAGTGCAGTCCTATCAATGTCTTTGTCCAATATGCCCACTTGCGGTCTTGGCCACTTGAGAGTGCATGCACGCGACAGTAAGTAAGAGAGCAAGTTTGTCCCATGTCTTAAAAATGCCAAAGTGCAGTGCCCTTAACGCACACTGAACCCACACTATCTTGAATACCGCTTTGCGTTGCATTCCGAGTCTTCTAAAGCCGCAAGATAACGTTGTGTGAGCACAGTAGGTTTTAATCAATGATGACCGCGCTCCAGGAATGCACGCAGTGGCATCTCAGTATAGGCTTGGTTGGTGTCGTGTTATAGCTGGTTGAGTGGCCTGGGGTGGAGTCAGCATGGGGGAAAACAATCCTTTCCCCCCATTGGAAATGCAAGATGTTATATGGAAAATCACTTGTTCCATTCAACAGAGCAAGATACATAGAAAAATTAGGGCTTATAATGTGCATTTGAAAAAGCAACACCCGTCAAACATGATCATTATAAATATACTTTATTATCATAAAAATACCTGATGAGGCTTGAGTAACAGTGATAAAAATATGTCCATATACATTTCCTAGATTCTTGAACGTGTTATGGTCTTCTTCTCAACTTAACTCTCAACTCAACTTTATTTATATAGCGCTTTTTACAATTTTCATTGTTACAAAGCAGCTGTAAATGAGACATATTGACTATAAGCAAAACAATTAAAGTTGTACCTGTAAAAACAAGAAAAATGTGAAAACACAGAAGACAGACATACCCACATACAAAACACTCCACACACACAATATGCACACGTACTAACACACATAGAATAGACACACACACACGGACACGCACGCACACACACACGTACACAAACAAGTACGCACACACAGTGAGAGCAAACATTTAAGATAAAGGAGAGAGAAGCACAGGTCAAATATGTCAGACTATAAATTCCTATATGCAATATTAATTAAGTAAAACTTTAAAATTCTAAAGCAGCCCCGTGGCCAGGCAAATAGTGCAAAAGAACAGTATGCAAACGGTGGTGAGGAACCCAAAACTCTAATCGAGAAAAAAAACCTCAGGAGAACCCAGGCCCAACCAGGGGATTCCAGTTCCCCTCTGGCAAAAGCTGCTGCCTCTGCACAAGCTCCACAGAGCTTGCACAACAAGGCTAAATAAAAAGAAATAAACTTACTAATAAGGTAAATTATAGTTTTAAGATTATCATTAATAATCTAATAGCATTTGAAATTTTGTAGTGAAGACGTGTCAGCATCCTTCTTTACCCAGCTCTATCATCTCAGCTCTTGTTAGGTCGCCGCTTCCCATTCTCCGCTCTACCATCAGGTCTGGCCATGAACTGCATCCTGCTCACTGTGGTAACCTTGGAACAATGAGACAAGACTGGCTGAGAGTAGAGTACTGTTCTGCACTCTTTGATGCAACAAGTACATTAGTTGTGTTTTTGGTTCCGGTTGATCTAATTAATGCAGCCTAAACACTCAAAGGATTTATATTATGGAAGTTCAGTGTATGCAAGATTAAAAAGATGCGTCTTTAGTCTAGATTTAAACTGACAGAGTGTGTCTGCCTCCCGGACAGTGCAGGGAAGACTATTCCAAAGTTTAGGCGCATCGTTTAGTTCTTCTGCAGTGCGTATTTGGAGTTTCCGCATGAGAGCGCCCTCTGGCTTTCGGATGCAGCAGCATTTTCCCGCACTCAAAAGCTGTGCATAAATCACGTGATATTTATCTTCGGTTTATCGCGACAGCCCTAAGAAAAATCGAGCTGTATTGGGTCGGTGTCACGGTTCTGTTATGTTTTATTCTGGTTAAGTTCTGTTCCTGGTTTTGCCTGTGTTCATTCATTAGTTTCCATAGTTGTTAATTAGTCCCGCACCTGTTTCTGTTTGCCTTGATTATGTTTCCTTGTGTATTTAAGCCCTGTGTCTTGCCCCGT
This sequence comes from Triplophysa rosa, assembly GCF_024868665.1. Lineage (NCBI taxonomy): Eukaryota > Metazoa > Chordata > Actinopteri > Cypriniformes > Nemacheilidae > Triplophysa > Triplophysa rosa. The sequence continues at coordinate 361,242 of NC_079914.1, forward strand.
TTGGTTGTCTGGGATTGTTTATGGTTTCGTGTGGTTCTGGTCCTGTGTTTTCTACCATTTGCTGCTGTAAGATTTATTAAATACCTTTCGTGAAATACTTCTCCTTGTCGTGCACTTTGTGTACCCGCTACATGCTACAGAATACTGGACCTAAAAAGGTTTTTTGCTGCGTTTTCTCTGTTTCTTTTTTGGGTTTGCTTTTGTTTTGTTCCTATACCCTCCTGGATGGATTTACCTGCCATCCAGCTCCTATGCCTGGAGCAGTTGGACCGTTTGCTGGTGGACTACACCAGGGACTTTTTAGATCTGGCGTGCCTTACCCATTTCCCCTACCACTTGCTCTGTTTTTTACTTAGTCAGCTTAAGCGAGCGGTGTAAGACACGCATGCCATCGGACGGTCCCCGGGAGAACTTTGCCGCTTTTGTGGAGTGGGTGCTGGAGAGAAATGGACTGTTTTTCTGGACAGAAAGACGAGTTCATTATTGGCAGTAATGTTATCAAATGCGTGCTCCAGAAGATGAAAGCCGAAAAGAAGTACTGGGAAGTTATTTCGTGCAAAAACAGCAACCCTGAATGCGAAGAGTTTCTCGAACTTTTGAGCTGTATTTCTCGTTGGTCTGGTCCTCACCAGCCTGCTAAACCTGGGACAGTGAAACTTTGTCAAGCAGTTACTTTGCTTCCCAGATGTGAGCACCTGGTCTACCTGGTAACACAAAAATTTCCCCAGGAAGCACAGTCATCGTTGAACCCACTACTTCTCGTTCGGCATCCCGTCATGTTCTTGTTGGACGTGTAGTGACTCCTTTGTGGGGGGATTGATGGCTGCCGATGAAGATTCTGAACCCCACACAGTCTCCAATAACTCTTCGTTGTAACGCTAAGCTGGCTGATGTGTCCCCTTGTTTGGCAGTGGAGGATGTTACTGTCATGCAAGGCATGTGCAGACCTCATGATCTTCCTGTCGCAGCTTTCCCAAAGCCCATTCCATCTGTTGACTCTATGCGGTTACTGCACGAGTATGGTTTGGGGGACATTGATATTGAAGCGTGTGAAGACTCCAAGTCATGGAAGGAGGAGTTGGCAAGCCTTATTTGTCCTATCATGATGTTTTCTCCAAAGACCGACTTGATTGTGGAGAAGCAAAAGACTTTGTACACAGAATTCATTTGTGCGATGAGCGTCCATTCCATCTGCCCTATCGCCGAATCCCTCCTGCCCACTACCAAAAGTTGAGAGAGGTTCTTTCTGACATGGAAGAAAAAGACATTATTAGCAAGTCAGCCAGCGAGTATGCATCTCCTTTGGTAATGGTTTGGAAGAAGGATGGATCACTAAGAGTGATTATAGTGATACAGATTTTCGTTGGCTTAATGCGAAGACTGTCAAGGATGCTCATCCCTTGCCCCATCAGGCGGATTGCCTGGCTTCTCTTGGTGGCAATCTTCTATTCAGCTCTGTGGACTTAACGTCAGGATTTTACAACGTCCCACTCCATGTGTCTGATCGGCATTACACTGCATTCACAATGTCCATGGGCTTGTATGAATGTAACCGTCTCCCTCACGGCCTGTGTAATAGTCCTGCATCCGTTATGCGCATGATGCTCAGCATATTTGGAGATCTGAACTTTTCCAGCCTCTTTTGCTATCTTGACGATTTGCTGGTTTTCACCCGTTCTGAACAACAAGCATTGACACACTTGGAAGTGGTGTTCGCGCGGTTGAGAGCTAGTAATTTGAAGTTGGCTCCAAAAAAATGTCACTTTCTCAGGTGCTCCATCAAATTTTTGGGCCATGTGATCAGTGGTTCAGGAGTTTCCGTGGATGAAAACAAGGTCGCTGTCATTTCTGCCTTTCAGAAGAAGGATCTAATGAAAGAGGATGGCCTCACACCTTTACCAAAGAAAATAAGATCATTCTTGGGCATGGTTCTTTACTACCAGACCTTCATCCCTGGCTGCTCTCGAATTGCAAAGCCACTGTTCAATTTGACGGCTGGTCAAAAACGTTTGGCAAAAGGCACAAGTAGTCGTAATAGAACTGGCACTTTCCGGGAGTTGTCTCCCCAAGACTAGACCCCTGCCTGTGATGTCGCCTTTGAGGAGTTGAAAAGAGCTCTTGTCAAGAGTGTGGTGTTAGCCCACCTTGATTTTGAACATCCTTTTATTCTCTGCACCGATGCATCGTTAGACGGCCTTGGCGCAGTGCTTTCTCAAGTTCCCATTGGCGAGGATAAAGCACATCCTATAGCATTCGCCAGCAAGTCTTTGAACAATAGGCAAGCCAATTACCCTGCACACAGACTGGAGTTCTTGGCCCTGAAATGGTCCGTATGTGACAAGTTTTGCCATTGGCTTAAAGTCCATGAGTTTACTGTATGGACTGATAATAATCCACTCACATACATCATGACAAAACCTAAATTAGATGCGTGTGAACAGCGCTGGGTTTCAAAACTTACCCCATACAACTTTCAGATGAAGTACGTCCCTGGCAGATTGAATGTTGTAGCGGATGCACTCAGTCGTGACCTGTTCGTCAAGCCAGTGAGTCAGCGACTTCTGTCCGAGTCTTACTCTGAACTGCTGAAGCATGTACACAGTGTTGAAGATGGCTCTGTACATAAGACATTCCGTCTGACGTGTCTTCCGCAGACACTTGACTGTGAATTTGATCAAAACTCTGAGATGGATGTTTCCATGACTGCTGAGGATGTGTCGTCTATCTTGTCATCTTGTGAGGATTGGGATATAGGAGCTGTTTCCAGAGCTACATCCCTGGCTGATCACATGTGTTCTTTGATTCCTGCCTGTCAAGATGTCTTCCATGCCTTCTCATTGTCCGAATTACAGTGTCAGCAGCACGACGATGCAGTTATTTCAAGGGTGTCTTTCTATGTCAGCAGGAAGCGCAGACCTTCCTGGCGCAAGCGTGCGAGCGAATGAGGATTTGCATGTTTTGAAGATCTTGAAGCAGTGGGACAAACTCTCTTTGCTAAATGGCATTCTGTATAGGACCATCAAAGATCCACTAACAAAGCAAAAGAAGTTTCAGTTTGTCCTGCCTGTTTCCCTGAGACCGCTAGCTCTCTCTGGTGTTCATGATTTGGCCGGTCACCAAGGTCAGCCACGTACTCTGTCGTTAGCCCACCAGAGGTTCTTTTGACCTGGGATGGAACGTGATGTACGTGATTATGTTAGAACTTGTACCCGTTGTGTCCTGAGTAAAACTCCAGAGCCAGCAGCAAGAGCACCCTTGGAGAGCATCAAGACCACTGCCCCATTGGAGCTTGTTGGTATTGATTTCTGGTCTGCTGAGGATAGGAACAATAAATCTGTGGATGTCTTGGTAATCACGGATCATTTCACCAAGCTAGCTCACGCTTTTCCGTGTCAAAACCAATCTGCTAAGAGTGTTGCTAGGAAACTCTGGGATGGCCTCTTCTGTGTTTATGGCTTCCCCCAACGTATCCATTCGGATCAGGGAGCATCTTTTGAGAGCGAGTTGATTGCAGAACTCCTTGATATTGCCGGCATCGACAAGTCACAAACTTCCCCATACCACCCCATGGGGAATGGTGGAACCGAAAGGTTCAACAGAACATTGGGTAATATGATGAGATCGCTTCCACCCGGGTCTAACCAAAAGTGGCCACAGGTAATTCAAACCATGACTTTCGTGTATAACTGCACTGCCCATGAAAGAACTGGATTTGCCCCTTTTTTCCTGATGTTTGGGAGGGTGCCAAGATTACCTGTTGACCTGATGTTTCAAAGTGTGCTTCGCGATGAGTCGATTTGTGATTACAATGACTATGTTCAATCTCTCATCAGTTATCTACAATCTGCTATGGTGCTGGCTCAAAGGAACTCTACTGCAGAACAGACACATCAGTCTGCTCAGTACAACAAGAGAGTCAAGGGATTACCTCTCTCTGTGGGTGATCAAGTTCTCATTGCCAACAAAAGCTGTCGAGGTAAACAGAAGCTTGCCGATAAATGGGTGCCACCATGTATTCTGTTGTTGCTTCTGAACCTTCCCTGCACATATACAGGATCTGTGACAGAACTGGTCATGAAAAAGTGGTACATCGAAATCTCTTGTTGCCAGTTAACTTTCTCCCTTTTCCCACAACAGAGTTTGAGTTTTCTGTTGATGAAAGTGTTGGCGATGGTCCTTGTCTCACACCTTCTCAATCTGTATGTGCTGTTGCAGAGTCAGAAATGCATGTCACTGATGATTTGTCACATGAAGAATCTCTGTCTATCATTTCTCACATAGCAGTGTATGATGATCGTAATGCTTCTTGGGTCTCATCCCATTCTTCTCACACAGTTTCTGAAGCACAAGCTGATTTACGTGTTGTTGATTCTTACACTGTAACAAGTACTTTTTCACCTACTGTTCCTACCAGTACACATGCTCCTGTGGTTAACAATAACCCTGACAATCGCTACATTACCAGGCTTGGTAAAGTAATTAATCCTGTTTGTAGGCTAATAGAGTCAATGGTTCAACTTGAAACCTTACTTGGTGTGGAGTCTGTAGCCCTTGTTATTCATGTGTAAGCATGTGTATTGGATTGCACACTTTAATACTAAGTGCTGAAGTTCCTATATGTATATTATGGTTATGTAAATGGTCTGAGTTTTTCAAAGTGTAATGGGCACTTTGCGTATGCTTACAACATGTGTAGAGCTTTGGCCAACTTCTTTCATATTTGTATCCCTTGATTGGGTAGCTGTCTGTGTTGATGGTCTTCACTGTTTTTTTTTCTGGAGTGTAAGACCAAGTGATTCTCATGACCTGTTTTGTTGTTATACTCTGGAAATTTTGTGTAAATTCTGGGAGGTGAATGTAATAGGTATACAAAGTGTACTACTAAATATTGTTATAATTCACCCAAAAGTGTTCATTTGTACTTTTTGTGGATACCTGATCTCAATGTGTGCTTCCCCTTTAAATGTGGTATGATCGCTAGGTGACTTAACTTCCTGTTCTGTCCCCTCCACTTCCCTTTTGTAATGTGATTCAATAGGAGAGGTAGGTTTATTTTTGGTTTTCTGATAATCCTATTTAATCCTTACTCTAATTATTACTATTATATCTATATATCTTCACCCAAACTTGTGAATAATATTATTTTACTTGTGTTACGACCCCAAAAGTCTAGGGGTATAAGGGGGTAACATTATTAGAAGAAAAATAAAAAAATAAAGGAAAAATGATGAGGTTACTCTGTCCCAGCACAAACGACAACATGGGTTTCTGTTCATCCATTTATTGTTGAACAGACAAAATTTAACAAAAGAGCATTGAACAAAAAAATAAATCACATAGACTTTGGGAGAGGGTTAAGCCAAATAAACAAATAAATAAACCAAACTCACTGCGCCGCAAGGGGAATGGGAATATAAATAACCCAATACCGGAAAGAAAATATAAATAAACAACAATTGACTTCCCTGTCTTCCTCGCTGACTATAAACAGGAGAAAACAAAAAGAGGCTACAATTATTAGCAAACAAAAGAGGTAAAAAAGGCACCGAACTCCCTTTTGCTTTTGTAATGGAATTAACACAGAAGAGATGGATAAGTGAGAGTTAACAATCACCTGTAGCCAGTCTACCCACACGCGCTAGTAGCATGATAGCAGTAATACATCGTGCAGACAACAACAACAGCAAAATAGAGAACTCAATATTCCACACTTTTGCTCACACAAGAGCACAGTTCCAACACCACGAATCCACTCGGTGCCTGGGACAGCAGAGAGGGTAACACTCAGGAGAAGAAGTCTCCACGATGAACAGATTCCTCATCCTTAAAAGCAGTATCCTCCACACCAGCGGTAATGAGGAGCACCTGTCGCCAATCGGAGGTCTGAGTGAGAGGGACAAAAGAACAACAATTCCCAGCATACAGCACTCACAACCTTACACCAACATTGATATTTATTACTCTTATTTTAAAAGAGAAAATACACCTACGGGAACGTAACACTTGTATGTGTGATGATTGTTGTCATTTTACACTTTTTGAGTTGTATTTCTCTTAAACGTGGAAGTGAGCATATGGTGACGTATGCACAACACATTTGTTTTATAGAAGCACAATAAGGGCCTTTTAATCTGAGGCTGCTTGTATGTTTCTTTGTCGATCAGATTAAATGATCCAGTGAACTGATGCCCGCCGTCCCGTGTCTGTTTCCCACAATACAACACAACGCAAAGTAGACCGAGTCTCAAATAACTGGTGTCGCCGGGCATACGCGAGCCACCGGTTACAGTTGCAACATGTATAATGTGAGAGAAGCCAAACTGTGTATTACCTTCTGAACACTTTAAAAAAAAATTACAGGAGCTGCCACATACATTTCGAGATTGCCGTTGAATGAGTCAATCTTTTTGAAGTCAACCAACCATTTAACCAATAATTAAATAGCGGAATGTTTCATATTTGATGCAGTTCAATTTTCAGTTTAAAAACACATCATTTTTAAACTGGGTCACTGCCAGATTGAGGTCAAGGACGACAAGAGCAGGGACAGTTAACAATTGAAATTTCATGAACGAGTAATTCATTGTGAGCATGAATGTTACATAGTGACTAAACACAAACCACACCAGTCATAAGTGAACCAAACAGAAGGACATAAACAGTACTCGAGTTGTAAAAAAAAATCAGGGGGGATGGTGGATTGGATTTAACGTTTAGGGACAGATCATTTGTGCTGATATGGTGGGAGACCAACGGTGTACCCTTTTGATTATTGTTTAAGCACAAAGATAATTATTATATTATATTACTCTAAAACAACATGCATGCTATTGATATATTACGTATCAGATACTCCTGTCATTGATCTTGACCAAGGCACCTCAGAATTGGAGTTGGTCCCCAGGCTGGCATGGCTACCACTGCTCCTACATGGTTAGGGTAAATACAGAGGACAAATTTTCCCACTGGGTGCAAGTGCAGCTTCATACTCACAATACCTATAAATCTATTGGGAATTCATCTATTAAATGTTGAAACAAAACCTCACAAAACATTGTAAATGAACATGAATTCTCTCAAGTCAAGTCCATTTTAATTTAAGTGCAAGAACAAATGGATTAAACAAATGTACCATTTACAAAATCTGAAAATAATACATATAATACAAATACATAGCACCACCTGACATTTCTTAAACTTGAGGTGACCAAACAAAAGACAAAAATGGAGAAGCCAAATTAATAACTGATCAGTTCAATGCTGCAATGCTGCCTACCCCATTCTCCCCTACAGTATCTCATAGAATCTTCCAAAGAGTTTCATAATCATTTAAGTAAAAGTAATGGCTTTGCTTGCACTTGCCATTTATATGTTGTAGAATGTTTGGCGAACGATGACAGATAGCGCGATGACATTCCACCAGATGCCGCTGATCGGACAGGACAGAGTAACACGGCGGATAACGCTCATAAAAAAGATTTTTTTCTACTTCGGCTAGTTAAGGAGGCAGGCGTGTGTTGCTTAGGCGGCCGCTGTAAAGTGCTGTGGGAAACCCTGCAGTAAGATATTCCAGGTGAAACAGAAACCAAATCTAACATTAACTTTGTGAATGTAAAGTCTAACCTGACGTTAGCTAGCTAGCTGGCATTAGCTAACAAGAAAAAAAGCTCCAAACTAACTAACATCGTTAACTGTGTTGTTTTCGCCTCTGTCCAGAGGTTCCGCCTTTGGTGACATATCAAAAGTATTCCTGACTCTTGACTTACCTTCAGTGCTACTTCTTGTCCCTCAGGTCAAGCTGTCCATGTCGCTTGGCCATGATGCTGAAATCACCAGCACCTGCGCTGCTATGTCGCTTACTGACGTGACGTCAATTTAAAACAAATCGTCGTGTCATTATGTGTACGTTCCCCTCGTCCACAGTATTTTAGCCTATTCAATATTCGCAAAAACTAAATGTTGAAATAGTGGTAAATTACCACTGGTAATATTTACACATTCATTGATAAAATAAGAGGGGATGGGAAGGGGGATGGCCGTTTTAGAAGGGGGATGATTTTGATCATCTTTAATTCAAAGGGGGATGCCATCCCACCTCAACTCCAGTACTGGACATAAAGGACATAAATACACCCACAAATTAACTTAGTGATAGTTCACCCAAAAATAAATATTTTGTCATCATTTACTCACCCTTTGTCATTTCAAACCTGTGTGATTTTCTTTCTTCCGCAGAACACAAAAGAAGATGTTTTGAAAAATCATTCACTTGCATTGGTTTTGTGTCCATAAAATAGAAGTGAATGGGGTCCAGTGCTGTTCAGTTACCAACTTTCTTCAGAACATCTTCTTTTGTGTTCTGCAGAAGAAAGAAAGTCATAAAGGTTTGAAATGACAAGAGGGTGAGTAAATGATGGCAGAATTTTATTTTTTGTATGAACTATTACTTTAATACACAACAAGTGTGCACTAATCAGAACCAATAATCTATCATGACTACTAGCACAATTTTAAAAAAGAACAATTAAACAGGAAACACACAGAACCAAAATTCAAGACATAGAAAATGAAACAAATACAGATTTAACGTAACAAATTTAACCCCCCCCAAAAAAAAATCCAAGCCCTGATATTGCAATGCATCTTTTATCAGTGCAATTCAACATGTTTTTTTGTTTCAAAGACGTAATTTTTCTTATAATGCCTAAAATGCTAATAAATCTATGAAACATTCCCCCCCCATGTTTTTCAAGTATTCTCTAAACTTGCCAAACATCCGTGAGAGAACAGCAGACATAGGACACTCCACCCAGTTCAATATCGGTGTTAAATAATTTTATGGAGTGATGTAATAAATCTGATGTAATCCAATTACTTATTATAATTATTGCATATTAGCATGCATGTGTAAAACAAAAACAAATCAAAATCAAATCCCTTCATTATCACTCAACCATATACACAGGTGCAACAGTAGGTGAAAACGTCTCGGTTACGGATGTAACCTCAGTTCCCTGATGGAGGGAACGAGACGTTGTGTCGAACCGACAGATGGGGTTCGTCCCTGAGAACCAATCGCTTCCGACTTCTTAGAAAAGGCCAATGAAAATTGGCGAATGAAATTTGCATGCCGGACTCCGCCCCAGGATATTCAGGTATAAAAGGGAGACGGCGTGCCTCATTCATTTACCTTAGTTCTGAGGAGCCTGAGACATCTCACGACTGCTGCAGTGGACAGCACGTGTTGTGGCAAGGAGGACACAACGTCTCATTCCCTCCATCAGGGAACTGAGGTTACATCCGTAACCGAGACGTTCCCTTTCTGACGGTCTCTCGACGTTGTGTCGAACCGACAGATGGGGTTCCTATGGAAAACGCCATAACACTGTGCCCTGTCACAATCTCTAGTGAAGCGACAGTGACTGGCCTGGGCGTGTCAGCCGTGAGCACTACCGCGAAATTGTAACCTACCAGTGGGTAGGTAGGGGGTCCCAGAGCTTTCTTGAAAGGTGGGAAGGCCCCTGCCTTCGGCCTCACAGGCGGCGGCCTTGTTTCTCTAACAGCGAGAAGCCGCCCGGTACCGTAAGGCCACTGGGTAAGCGCTACTTCCTCAAGTGGGGGATGTGCTACAGAGACCACTTCCTACCCCAGGGAGGAGTCTAGTGGAGATACCAACATGGTCTCACCGATAGGGGAGAGCTCATGGGAAGAAAGTGCGGACTGAAGGAGTTCACCGCGAGGTGGAGGTCCACCTAGGGAGGTCATGGGTTACCAAGGTGGGAACCAGCATGAGGATACATCAGACAGAACCGCCCTACTGGGGGGTTGCAACGTCTGGTAGCACTAGGTCTGGTTAGAGCTATGTTGCGAATAACTCCAGAGATACCCGGCCTAAGGGGCAGGGCTGCTCTGCCAGCCCGCCCGCAGGAGGTGCTTGCTAGTGATGGATGGAGTGCCTGTTCTTCACCCAGTGGGGGAAGAAGGGAGGCTAGTTAGTACGCTGACCCCCTTAGGAAAAAGGGGGGAAGGTACTGTCATAGGCGTACACCCTACCGGCCGCCAGTCTTGCCTGATGCCTGCAAGACTCGAGCCGATACCGGTTTTACGCAGAGGCTGTAAGACCTCGCGAAGGTGATGGGTGCAGCCCAACCCGCAGCTCTGCAGATGTCTGCCAGAGAGGCGCTTCAAGCCAGTGCCCACGAGGAGGCTGTACTCCGTGTGTAGAGAGCTCTCACCCACTGGGCGTAGGCGATTTTAGGACAGGTACGCCATAGTGACGGCATCCATGATCCAGTGCGCCAATCTCTGTTTGAGACAGCCCTCCCTGCTGATCTCCAAAACAGACAAAGAACTGCTGAGAGCTTCTGTGGCTCTGCGTGCGGTCCAAGCAGAGGCGCAATGCGCGTACTGGACACAACACGGATGAGGTTGGGTCTTCCTCCCCTGTGGGGAGCGCCTGTAAGTTCACCACCTGGTGTAGGGGGAGTGGTGGGAACTTTGGGCACGTAGCCGGGCCGGGGTCTCAGGATAGCGTGAGAATCACCAGGCCCGAGTTCTAGGCAATCTGTGGACATGGAGAATGCTTTTAGGTCCGCTACCCTCTTGAGCGCCATCCGGAGAGCCGTCTTCATCGTAAGGTGAGAAAACGCGGCATCTCCGAGGGGCTCCAGGACCGCATCAAGGTCACAAGAGGGTACGGAACAAGCCCCTTAGGAACCAAATGATCAGGTTGTGCTGTCCTAGAGATTACCAGCAAAGAGTCGTGATGAGCGGCAATAGCGGCTCCATACACGTTCAGTGTGGAAGGGGAGAGATTACTCTCGAGTCTCTGGAAGGACAGCACCTACCCGATCAAGCAAACAATGGGCTGTAAAACCCGTTGAACATCTCGGCTAGCGGGACGAGCACGATCGTTTCCTCACCAGAGGGGTAGCGACTTCGGCCCAAAGCACGGGAGCATCCTTGCCTCTGCTGAGGTTGAGAGGATGCCCCGAAACTTGGGCGGGCGTCTGGGGAGTTGGATCGCATAGCCGAGACGGACCGTATCCCGTAGTCACTGTGACGGTTTGGGAGGCTCTTGTCAGGCTCCCAGGGACCGAGACAGGGAGGCTAGGGGTACGTTCTGCTTCATCGACCTCCTGGGGGGGTGGTTCGATGGCTGGCAATGTGGATCCCTCGCCGTGGGGGGGCCCCCGGAGAGGAGATCAGTTCTGCTGTTTTACCTGCCTGGCGATGATGTAGCACAATGCACCATCGATTGAGAGTGCATAGGCTGATGATTATCATCAACATTGGGTCTTGCCTAAACGTTGAGTTGCCAAACACCGTCGTGTAGAGGGGGTGAGAGTGGCTGTGATAATACCCAGACGATGATGTAGCACAACGCACCGTCGATTGAGAGTGCTTAGGCTGCTGATTATCCTCGACATTGGGTCTCGCCGTGACGCAACGTCGAGTTGCCGAACACTGTCGTGTAGAGGGTGAGAGCGGCTGTGATAAACGCCCAGAGAGAGAGAAAACTCTTAGAAGTGGGCTGTTGGGACGGGGCAGGAACTGTCCCGGATCGACCACCAGCAATGGAATGGCTGGGGTCAGGCCCGAAGGTATTCTCGATCTCCCTGGGGTCTTCCCATGAGGGCCGCTGTGGCTTCCGCCGCGGCTGCTGACGGGGTGGTGGTCTCCTCTTCGATGTCTCGAAGAGGACCAGGGCTGCTGGGAAGCAGACGGTGCACGGGATCTCGGCGGCCAGAGGGCGGTTGAGTCGCGGCTGGGGAGGACATACTTGATATCCTCTGTCTGCTCCCTAACTGTCGAGAACTGCAGCTCGACAGTATCACCAAACAGCCCCCCTTGCGAGATGGGTGCATCGAGAAAGCGGACTTTCTCGGCGTTACTCATCTGTGCAAGGTTCAGCCAGAGGTGTCTCTCCTGGACCACAAGTGTGGACATCGCCTGACCCAGGGCCTGCGCGATCACCTTGGTCGCCCGTAGAGCGAGGTCAGTGACGCCGCGGAGTTCCTGCATAAGCGCTGGGTCGGTCTTACCCTCGTGGAGCTCTCTCCGTGCATTGGCCTGCAAGAAGGCCATAGCATGGAGAGAGGGGACAGCTTGGTCCGCAGCAGAGTAAGCTCTCGACACCTCAGATGCCGAAAAGCCTACGTGCTTTGGACGGGAGTCTAGGTCGAGCCCCTGGAGGACATCGACGTATCCTCTAGCTGCCCCACCATCGAGGGAAGAAAGGGTGATGGAACTAGTTGACGTCAACGTGCCGAAGGGGGCGTTCCAGGTCGTACTAGGTTCCTCATGCACTTCCTGGGGAACACGGCACTGGGGGCGAGTGCGGCTTGGAGCCACTCTCAAGCCCGATGTACCATGTATCCAGCCGCGAGCGTTGGGAGAGGCAGTGCGGTGCACCGCAACCCAATGCCGGCGGCCCGGGAAAGCATGGCTGACTTTCGACGTCCGCTTCTTCCTGAGCTCGACCCCCTGAGGGAGGGAGCTTCAAGGAATCGTCAGAGTCTAATGCCAGTAAGTCACCCTCCGATGCTGCAACCGACATCTCATCATCACGTACCGTGTCCGATACGTGATTGAGGAACAAGACGGTGGGACCGTCTCATGGGGAGCAGTCAGACGAGCAAGATGAGGTGCGAACGGTCCGCGAGCCAGTGGCTGACGGATTAGCGCTCACAGTAATCTTCATATCACCCTCGCTGCTCGCCGTAGCGGGCGGCAGGGCCGTAGTCCTGCCGTCACGGAACGGGAAGCAGACGAGGTGGAGGCTGAGTCCCGTGGGAACACAGCCACCCGTGACGCAACGTCTGAATCGTCAACCGCCCGCAGTGCGGGCAGGACGTATGCACAACATCTGCCCCAGCATACTGGAAGCAGACATCGTGTCCGTCCCCCTCCTCGATGAGTGTGTTGCACCCACGAGAACAACAGGACATGCCACGCTGGAGAAATTTGCTCTTTTAGAGAAAAAACTCGAACACTTCTGGAACCGCCGAGACGCCCAGTGGAAGTTGCTGCAGGAAGGGACAGTCCGCTGCACCACGTCGTAGAGCCGGCAGTCTTGTAGTTGCTACTTGTAGCGAAGTCTGTTGATCATGAGCGAAGGCTCCGAAGAACAAAAGGTGAATGAATGAGGCACGCCGTCTCCCTTTTATACCCGGATATCCGGGGACGGAGTCTGGCATGCAAATTTCATTCGCCAATTTTCATTGGCCTTTTCTAAGAAGTCGGAAGCGATTGGTTCTCAGGGACGAACCCCATCTGTCGGTTCGACACAACGTCGAGAGACCGACAGAAAGTGAACTTGGGTGCAGTTCCCACCAACACGGCAGTATGACAGATTACAAGTAACAAAGAATTACAAAATAAGTGCAGTACTGCAATAATGTATCCCAATGGTGCCTCAAAGAAAAAAGGCTCGTACATCTGTTTAACAGCCCGTTAAATTAAAATCATCTGTTCAGTTTCATGTCAACATGCTGTTATGTAGCCATGATGGGCAGGTTCACTTTGGTATTGGGACAGATGTAGTTTGGGTCTCAAAGTTGTTGCTTCTATCGAGCATTAGAGTGATAAATATGGGTTTTAAATCTGTGAAACTGCTTTTTTGTATTATTTGTGTGGTGCAGTCTGCTGTGGAGCAGAGCTCTACAAAAAGGAAAAATGGGAAAAAAGGTAACAAGTACATTTCATTACGATAAACAACAGATTTGCAGATTATGCATGTTTATTATGGCTTTCAGTGTATTTGTGCATTGTGTAGTAGAGAAAATTATTGAAATTAATGTAATGTGTGGTGGTTGAAACCTCAGATTCGGCAAACAGTGCTGCTATCGATGAGCTGAAGAAACAGATTGATGAGATTGTACAGGATCTGAACCTGATAAAGGAACATCAATCTTTGCAAACAGGTATTTAATAAAACTATAATTTATTGCATGCATGTTAAAAACATTTGTAAGCTGCCTTTCTTTCATTATCTAGTCTAACTCTTTCTAAAAAGCTGAAAATGTATATTTGTGTTTACAATATTCATTTGTAACATATACAGTATTTATATACGTAGTTCATTTTAAGTGTATATGTGCCTCAAAAATCCCACATAAGTACAGCATAAGTACCACCTTTGCGAGATATATGGAATTCAATGATGTCTGTTGTGCATTAGTCACAGGTCATAATCTTGAAGCCATGTCAATTCTGAGCAAAGTGCTGTTTATTGTCTTGGATGTAAACATCTGCTTGACTTTTGTTTTTCAATTTACTTCACCCTTTCCTTCTCAGTTTGCCTGAAAGGTATCAAGATCCCAGGCAAATGTTTTCTAGCTGACCCAATCAAGAAGACCTTTCACACAGCAAACGATGACTGCATTGCAAAAGGTGGAACACTTAGCAGCCCTCTCTCTGGTGATGAGAATGACCAGTTGTACGCGTACGTTCGCCAGACCATCGGTCCAGAAGAGCACATCTGGTTGGGTATCAATGACATTTTAAAGGAGGGGGAATGGATGGACCAAACAAGCTCCACCATACGCTTCAAGAACTGGGAATCAGAAATCACCCATCAGCCTGATGGTGGCCGCAGTCAGAACTGTGCCATTCTGTCCAGCAATGCAAATGGCAAGTGGTTCGATGAGAACTGTCGTGCTGAAAAGGCATCTGTCTGCCAGTTTAACATAGTCTGAGCAACTTGTGGAGCAACATGCTCCAGAAAGATCATTTGTCACAACTAAGAAATGTATTATCAGTATTGGTGCATGGAACATAAAGAACACGTAATCCTTTTTTGCTGCATATATATTTATTGTATATATACAGTATAACATATATAATAAGGTGAACACCAAAGGATCATAGATGTTTGTTATGGAAGTTGTCATTGATCAGTACTGTTCATAATTTAAACGTTTCTTGTAAAAAAAAGGCACACAAGTGTTGGTCATTGATGAGCAGCCTGTAGACCATACAAGTACACATTTACATTCAACGCATCTGAAGTACTCTTCATCAGTTACACTATATGGTTCTGCATTTTTCTGTAATTATGCCCCCAATAAAAGTTTTTTATCCTTTTCTGGCAAATATATCTCAAAACTGATTATTGTGCAGTTGACTAAAAGATATGGTGGGGATTTATCCAAATTTGATTGATGGAGGAGATAAGGAGATTTTTTCAAATTTTAATTCAGAATTGTACATTTACTCACCCTCAAGTTGAGCCTGTATACATTTATTTGTTTGGTTGTACACAAAGAAAGATATTTGGAAAAATGTTAGCAACTGAGATTTCTGAGGGAACCATGGACCACCATAGTAGAAAAAAATGATTGTATATTTATTTTGTTCTGTAAACAAAAGAAGATATTTTGAAGAATTTAGGGAAACAAACTGGGGCACCTTTGTTTAAGATTTTTTGACAACCCCAGAAATCTCAGTTGCTAGCAGTCTTTTAAAATCTTTCTTTGTGTTCTTTCTAAAGAACAAAGACATTTTTGGGAACTTGAGGTTGAGTAATTCCTGACAGGATTTTCAGTTTTGGGTGGAGATCTTAGCTTTCCTGTAGCTCAGTGGTAAGAGCATTGCGTTAACAATGCAAGGTTGTGGGTTCGATCCCAGGGATTGCACATGCCTATGTATAAATGTATAGGATAAAAGCAATGTAAGTTGCTTTGGATAAAAGCGTCTGCCAAATGCATACATGTAAATGTAAATGTAAACTCAACTCATCATCAAGAACGGTCTAAAAGTAAATTTAATTTGTAATTATGCATTCAACTTTAGTTTATTCGATGCATACATTACAAACATGTGATGTTTGCTCTGCATACAGTACAGCAGATCATAAAGACCTTTTTACAACTACTCTTGACACAGTTTCAAAGATTTTTTTTTTAGGGTAGACAGGACCTGTACTTACATGTCTCTTACACAGTAGATAACTTCCCAGGTGCCTAATAATCCTGTAAATAAACTGACTTGCCTTAAGGGGACTATAAACATTTGACATGTAAAACATGTTCACAACAAGAAATTATCAGTTTTTTTTAGTAAGAGAAATACTTTTCATTGGTTAACATCCAACAATGTTACCTTAATCTATGTAAATATCAAGGAAGGTAAATATCATGTAAATCAGATGTTTTATTATTATTATACAAACCTACTACACTTGAAAATCTGGCACACCTAAAGTTTAGCTTTGACTGTATGTCTTTAGGGTCCTCCCACTGAAAAAAATAAGACTTGTTCCTGTATCTGTGAGTCATTGGCTGGAACTATACGGGCTTTCCAAAGTGACACAACCTATGACTGAATCTTTGGCTTTTGTAAGATTTCATTATGAGCTGTTCATTTTCAAGCACACAAGGTACCTAACATTGTTTTTGAATTACGCAAAATGCTGACAAAATTGTCATATGATGAGATGTGTACAGAACAAAAATTCTTTACAGTATGAAGAAAAATACTTTTTTAGTTAGAGCTAGTTGTCATATTTGGAATTTGTTAGAAGCGCTATCTAAAGTACTCTTCATCAGTTACACTATATGGTTGTGCATCTTTCTGTAATTATGCCCCCAATAAAAGTTTTTTATCCTTTTCTGGCAAATATATCTCAAAACTGATTATGGTGCAGTTGACTAAAAGATATGGTGGGGATTTATCCAAATTTCCCACCATGTTATAATCACAAAATAATCCCAGACGTCTGTATATATAATATAGTGTCAATATAATCTTTATTTACCCATGCACATGAATGTTGTTTTAATGGCTACAAAACGTATTATGTCACTGTTTTATGTGACTGTCATCACAAAGTAATGTCTAGAGACACGAAATGCTTATTTTTAGTAATCAACTGTTTTTGTGCTGTTGTTTTAAGTTCAAAGCTAAAGTGAGAAAATCACTTTTCTTAGCGGTATACAAATTCAAGTACACAGTAAATAATTTTTAATGTATCTGGTTATATCATTTTAAATTGGACAAAGAGAAAACATGGGGTAATCATAAAAAATAAAGGCATGAGGTAAATTTGACCCAAAGGCACTTATAGGTATAAATGCCTGCTTTATCTGGTTTTGCCTAAACAAATTTTAACAACAGGGGATTATAAATTAAAGCAATAATCCCCAAGAAGCAGTGGGTTACAGTGCATTTTATAACAGTTAAGGGAGTGCCTAAAACCCCCTAGCTGTTATAAAATGCACTGTAACCCACTGCTTATTGCTTTTATAAAACGGTTATTCCATATGCATATCCAACGGTTATTCCATATTTTGCTACTTTTTTTGTAAACATTTAGCAAGATGTTAAATTATAAGAAGTTCCTCTTCTAATAACTGGAAAAAGGTAGGCTGACTTCACCAATGCCTTAAAGAAAATTGCAGGATCATGTAGAAAGTAACAGAGCGGTGTTGATTTAATAACCACAAATACTGCCGTTCTCAACTTGGAGCATATCTTTGTCTGAGCAGTTGTCTGCATGTGTGTCATATTTGTTGTAAACCTGCAAATGTAAAAGTTCTTATAGCTTGGGGCTTTAGATTCCAGTTGAGGGTGTGGTGGAATTTTTCAAAGTCACCCAAAGACATCCAAAAGAAAACAAGTGTGTACTTTTATACAAGATTACTACAGAAATCAACAGGGTTACAAAACTATAATTCAACTCAAGCAGGCGCATGAACTGATAAATCCAATAGTCCAACAGAACATGCAACAAAAATGTGTATTATGAGTGATGATTCGAATGGTTGACACTGACAGTGGCTGAGTGGGCAACAAACTGCAAATCACCAGAGTATGCTGCTAATCTCAATAACCAAGTTATTACATTCATTTCTCAAGTGTTTATAGGGCAAATATACTCCAGATGAACACTGGTCCAAAAGCACTTCTTATTTCTATTTTTATTTTTACATATATATTAAGGCTCAATGAATTAACGTTTTTGTCAATGGTAGCGCGGAGAACCCAATTGCAGGCAGCCAGAGGTTTAATTGAACAAAAACACTTTATTTAAATACACAAACAAAAAACCCATGAGGGGGTAAAACAACAAAAGAGAGGGGATATAATAACACAGACTAAACAGGAACACTAAACTAACTAAATAAACAAAACTAAGACAACACTTGACAAAGATTACACTGACTAGACATACTGTGGTCACAAAGCTTCCAAGACCAGTGAAAACCGCTACGTCTTACAAGGCACAAGAACACATCAAACGCACGTACACATGCCAACACAACGTAATCCACGAACACAAGACGAAGAAACAAGAGGGTATTTATAGGGAGAGACAAACGAGGGATAATGACACAGGGCAGGTGTGGGTAATAAAACACTAAACAAGGAAACGAGAGGGAAAGATAACAAGGAAACGAGAGGAGCGGGGCCAATGATGAGACACGAGAAAACACATGAGAAGTAAAAACAAACAACTCATGGTTTTCTCATATAAAACCTAAGGACTCTGCCCCGATCCCGCCACACGACTAGAATTTCATAAACAAGACGGTGGGACCGTGACAGAGCCCCCCCCCTTAATGAACACCTCCAGGTGTTCACCAAGGGGTGACTAACAAGACCTGACAGACTGGACCAAAGACAAAAACCAGACAAACATGGTGAACAAGACAAGGGGCAGACAGGACAACAAGACCACAGGATTGGGGTGGGATAACAAAAATAACAAACATGGGAGGGGGGGTGGGGCAAAACAAGGGCCCATAGGGGGCAGTCCATGGGGGTGGGGAGAAGTCCCTGGCTGCGCTCGAGGGCGCGGAGTCCTGGGGGACTTAAGGGGAGTCCTGGTGGGAACAGTATTTGGCCCTGGGAGTTTCCCAGGGGCCGACCTGGCTGTCGGACTGGGGACCGGCTGGAAGGCCGGATGGAAGACCGGCTGGACAGGGCTAGACGCCGGCTGGAAGGCCGGCTGGACAGGGCTAGACGCCGGCTGGAAGGCCGGCTGGACAGGGCTTGATGCCGGCTGGAAGACCGGCTGGACAGGGCTTGACGCCGGCTGGAAGGCCGGCTGCACAGGGCTGCTGGACAGGGCTTGACGCCGGCTGGAAGGCCGGCTGGAAGGCCTGCTGGACAGGGCTTGACGCCGGCTGGAAGGCCGGCTGGACAGGGCTTGACGCCGGCTGGAAGGCCGGCTGGACAGGGCTTGACGCCGGCTGGATCACCGGACTGGACGCCGGCGGGATCACCGGACTGGATGCCAGCCAGGACGCCGGCTGGATCACCGGACCGGACGCCGGCGGGATCACCGGACTGGACGCCAGCCAGGACACCGGCTGGATCACCGGACCGGACGCCGGCTGGATCACCGGACCGGACGCCGGCTGGATCACCGGACTGGACGCCGGCTGCACCGGACTGGACGCCGGCTGCACCGGACTGGATACGACACTGGACACGACACTGGACACCGGACTGGACGCCGGCTGGATCACCAGACTGGATGCCGGACTGGACGCCGGCTGCACCGGCCTCTGCTTCCCCGTTAAGGACATGTTAAGGACATGTTCCTCCGGAATCACCTCCAGGCGGGTCGGAGAGGCAAGACGTGCTGAGGCCCCTGGCGGATCCCGATTGTTAGCGTAACATACGAGATTCCCAAAGCCCAGGGGTCTCAGCATCCGCAACCTGCACACGACTAGAATTTCATAAACAAAACGGTGGGACCGTGACACGTTTTGATTTACTATACTGTATCTTTAAAGTTCAGTTGGTTGTATTTTGTTGGTTTGTCAGGCTACATCCACATTAACTTCTGCTAGTCCATAATGCAACTTTAAATGATCGGCTTGAAAGTTGTGATGGGGTTTTCTTATGAATTGTTATGTATATCTGAGTGTAACAGCTTCTGAATCGGGAGTTGTGGATCGTGGGGCTTGATTTTGAACTTTGGGAATTTATTAGATTGTTGCAAGTTACAAGCCGACCACTGGACTGTTAATATTTTCCCCCTTAGGCCAAGACATACATCAGAAGAGATGTAATTTGGAAAAAAATTACACTGCAATATTACATGAAAAAATAAGATTCATCATTTTACACAATACTTTTTTTTGGAAGACGGCTATCAGTAGCTAAATACAGAACACATGAACAGCCCTTTTCATCTCTCTCCACTGGCTACCGGTTGAAGCCTGTATCAGATTCAAGTCACTAATGCATGCCTACAGGACTATCACTGGATCTGCACCGGCATACTTTCACACCCTCCTCCACTCCTACACCCCATCAAGAACCCTGCGTTCAGCAAACTAGCAGCGTCTTGTTTTGCCTTCCCATAAGGGCAGTAAATCGCTTTCCCGCTCATTCTCCTTCACAACTCCTTCCTGATGGAATATTCTTCTTAACTCAGTCCGGTCAACCACATCTCTCACAACATTCAAAAATCTACTTAAAACCCATCTCTTCTGTGAATACTTGACAGACAAATGAAAAAAAAGACACTAACCCTCTCTCTTTCTCTCAACAGGTAGTGGTCTAGCTTTTGTTGCAACTAGTAACTTTGTATTAGCACCTATTGTATTATTGCTCCTGTATGACATATCGCTTATTGCTCCCTGAACTCTCTGTAAGTCACTTTGGATAAAAGCTTCTGCTAAATGACTAAATGTAAATGTAACAGCTCAAACAGCAAACTTGTTTTGTTATCAACACTATAAGAAAAACAATGCCTCACTAAGTTATGAATATTTTTTTTGTTATGAACGTTTTTGTAGCCAGTATCTTTTATATGAAAGTGACATACAGACTATACTCCCTATACACTCACCTCACAACATTCTAGGCCTTATGTGCTAATATTTCCCATGGCCAAGCTGTGACTTGCCCAGTCATTCAATTGTACAAAGAAGGTTTACAAAACATGTGATCACTCGAATGCTAATATTTAGGTACATTATATACTGTAGACTCTTGTGTGCTGCCAGACAGCCCCACTTTCTTGATCTGTTTATGGGATATTGCACAGTGCAGCAGCATCCATTGTTGCTTACTGCAGCATGTGTGTATTAGGAGTAGAAATACTTTTGCTCTGCAACAGCAGCAGTGTATGCGAGAGCAAATATCTTGAATCTCATGTCCTGACCAGTAAACTGCGTACATTTGTTCAGTTGTCATGATTGATATATATTGTTTACACTACAGTAATAATACAATTTAAGCTTCTTCACTATCACACATTAAATCCTCATTGAAGATCTTTAGACTTCTTGTTACAAATCTGGAAAATTCTCCCCAAACTTCCGAAGCGGAAGTTGTTATAGTTGGGTACAGAGCCGTTGAATATGAGAGTTACGACACTCACATAGACCTCCATAGGAAGAATGGAATGCGGAAGTAAACCACGTCATGGATAGGGTGACCACCTGTCCCACTTTGCGTTGTACCGCACAGCATTTTCACCCCTTGTCCCACACGTCGCATATTGAGAAATGTCCTGCATTTTCATCAGTATGTTGGTTTTTAGTTGTCACACTTGAAACACGTCCTTTAACCCGTAATGCACATGAGACGCTTGTTTGCACCATTGTATATTTAAGCGCTGTGTCAAAAGCAGCTACCAGGTGTACACCAGTGTCCAACGAGCTCATACAAACGCAACTGTTTTTAAAGCCCGACTGTTATCCAATGTATGAGAAGAAGGCAGTGATTTCAGTTATCAAGACACTGCGAGCCTGCGACGTCTGTCAGTAGATCGGGTGGCGATCCTCCCATGTCAACTTGCCGAATAAAAAGTCACTAAAACATCGTAAACCCCGTTGTTTTTGAAACTGTGTTTACCCTATAGGTTGTGGTTAGCGTATTAAAATAAAAATTATTAGCAAATCACAAAATGCATTATTTAACAATAATACATTTTAAAAGAGAAACTCTTTTTCATTGTTTGTTTGTTCTTTATTCCTTTAGTTTTCAGTACAACGTGTAGTTTTTTTAATTTACAACATGATAACTCCGCGTCTGATCTGTGCTCATTGACATTGAGACATTGAACCTTAAATTGAAATCGCCATTAAAATGGTTTTATGTTATATAACATTTGATCTATGCCTTAATTATGTTGTAGTTGGAATGGACTAAACAACAAATTATTTTTATGAGCTAAAAAATTGTCCCGTTATTATATCACAATTTCGCGCTACTTTTCAATGGTGTCCCACATCATCCCACACAAACGGATTACCTGTCCCACATTTGGTTTGTTGGGTGGTGGTCACCCTAGTATGATAGTTATACAGTTATACACAAATACAGTTGCTTTTATCTGTCCCGCTAAAATCCATTTAAATAGGTTGACAGCACGGATTTGTTTAGAACTATTGAGGGCTCCATGAACCTCGTGACCACACAGCGGCGAGATTCAACGGCTTTGGTTGGGTAAACACAAGTATGGCCGTCGCTGAGGTGTAGGCCTATGTGTTTTTGCATCAAATGTTACAACAAACTTGAGAAAGCCTACAAGTTAGTTTTCGAGGGTTATCTGCACAAATATGATGGCAAGGCAATAAGTAATATGTATTTATGTATATATGTAAGCTAACTTCTTTGGGTTTTTATAGCATTGGGCCAGATTTAGGGCGAACAACAGGGCAAATTAGCGTAAGAGTGCAAAAAAAACAGATGGGAGTGGAAAGTTCTGTGGCTGATTTTACTGACAAGGCGCACACTAAAAAAACACAGGCGCAATATTTAAATTTCCATAATGACCAGTGCAATCTACGGAGCCTGTCAGGTAACCTGTCAGAGAAAAAACCAACAAGATCCGCAAATCCATGGCCACAGTTTTGTAACTCATTCCCTCAGTTTAAAAACTGTACTCACAGATTCCCTCTGCATTCACATTAACGAATATTGTAGACTTTATTATAAGTTGTCTTAATGTGTTTACACACACACGCGTTTAAGCACACGTTAATACTGGCCGCGTTTCTCGCGTGCAAGCAGTCTGTCTGCTGCAAATAACACATTTTTAACATTATTTTATTTGTTTTTTGGAACAACATATTTCCTATAGTTATGAGTAATTCTGGGCTCTGATGAGTATTAATGTGTATAAAGTGTGTATAAAATAAAGCTGACCTTTGGAGACTAACATAATCAAATATTTCAGGAGCGGTTTTTGAAAGGTTATGTAAAATATGCCACAAATGTGTATGTCTTCTAAATAGTCAGCTTTTGGTATATTGTGGGATTGCAAGCAGGTGTCACTTGTGATGCAAACCTGTGTGTTGGACATAAAAATATACATCAGTTAAACAAGCTGCCTGTTCATAAAAATACAATAACCAAGTATGTCTTTGTGAGAAACAACACATTTTACAGTAAAAAAAACCCCTCACACTTAGTCTGATTTTATTGTTTCCTCTCTCAGGGTTTTAGATGGAAGTCTTTGGTGAGCCAGATGTAGTTGAATATCCTTGAATCTAACCATAGAGCTCATTGTCAATCATGTTGTGGTCGTTGGTGGTGGGACTTTTTCTTATGGCCCTTTCAGACAAAGGTGGCCCACTCTGTGGTAGATCCTTATCATCCATCCTGGAATCTGTACACTGTTTACGTAGATCAGAATATATTTTATTGTCGTCTATGTAGTCATAGATGTGACGATCCTCCAGTGTTATGGGAATACGGAGGCCTGGAAGAATGTCATGCTCGCCAGGATTGTAGATGGACACTGGGGGTGCACTATTCCTCTTTTTTTTCCTGCTTAACATCAAAGAGATAATACGGTATGATCAAAATCAGATGCTAAGCTACACTTGGTTAAAAATATCTTAATCTTTTGTGTTTTTTAACTCACCTGATAACAAAACAGACCACGACGGCTGTTATAGTCAAGGCCAAAAGGACTCCCGTGATACTTAAGGTCCTAAAGAAATTGGGACAGTACAGTAACAGACAGTAGAAATTTAGCTAAAGACAAAAGAGGTTAAGGATTCTCTCACTTTTGCTCTGCACCGTTATCTGCATCATTGCTCTGAAGTCTCCAGTTGTAGACTTGCAGTTAGTCATGTTGAGAGAAAAACTTTCTGAGACCTCCAAATCCTTAATCTTACCATCCTCCTTAGTGCTGTACAGCATCATCTGAGAGCGAATGCTCTGGACGGTGATGGTTGTACGCACTTCTTTGCACTTGGGCCGACTGATATTTTTGAACTCCAGTTTGCACTTAAACTGCGGGTCCAGCGTAACAATCCAGGATACTGTACTGGATGGTGTCATTCCAGATGGCCATGCTGGGTTGCCAGCAAGGCTGCATAATTACTTTTCGCTTCAACTGTGAATATGTAGTGCTCTGTATGGAGGAAAAACCAAAAACGTGATTAAAACAAAAGGGTAAACATTTCTGTGGAGAACAACTTTAGTCAAGACTGCAGTGAACATCATTTACCTGATATTTCTTTTCTAAACAAATAATTTATGATGGGGTTAATCGTATGGCAGTGATCACCGATGGCTGTACAAGAGACTGTTAAGTCAATCTTGGATTTGTTGATGTTGATGTTCTGAATGGGTCCCTTTGGACAGAACTGACCAACGGTTGTGATGCCAAGGTTATCATGGGACACATCTAGCAGGAAGTTGCTGTTGCATTTCTGTCCAGGCAAAGAGTAGCACAAACCACCCGTAGGGGACACAAGTTCCACTGAACTGCTGTCTGGACCATGAAGGTGCCAGGTCATCGTCTTCAAATCTCCATGAATACACGTTAGATCGCAAGAGAAATTTAGAGGGAATGGGGTATTTGTACATTTTTGCCAGCTTTTACATTCTGTTGATGGAAAAACATGAAGAAACTGTATGAATACAGACATATTTAATGTGTGCACATTCAGGGTCTGAAAATTTGAGAAAGACTTTCGTTCTAACACTGGCACACAAGAGCAAAATATAATAAAACTAGTTACTACATTATGTAATTTTAGGACAGTTAGGACATGATATTATTCAGGACACTATGTCAGAGGTGATACGTATACTGTGCAGGTGAGTACCTATGGTTTGAATGACAGTCAACTCCAGGTCTTTCATGGTGCAGGCAAAGAAGTATAGGTCAAAATGGCTCCCTGAAGTTATGGTGACTGTGTCCATTGTGAGCCAGCCTGATTTCAACACACAGGCTGACTTTGGATGTTTTCTCACGCATATCTGCAGCTGTCATGGCTCTGCTTCCTTAGTCATGTTTTTCTTGGTCCTGTAGCAGAGCCATGACAAAGTCTTTGGTTATGTGTGGAGAGAAACATATTGTTGTCCGTTTGACAATAATATACGTTCTCTCCAGTGTCTTGTCATTGGCCCCATTCCTCTCGTTTCCTTGAGATCTTTCCCTGAGTGTTTAATGTCCCACACCTGCCCCGTGTAATTATCCCTCGTTTGTCTTCCCTATATATACCCTCTTGTTTCTTTGTCTTGTGCTCGTGTATTACGTTGTGTCTACGTTGCGGTGTACTGCATTGTGTTAGTGTTCATGTTCGTGCTCTCACCCGTGTTCCTGTTCCTTGCCCTGTTCGTGGTTTGTGAGTTTTGTGCCTTGTATTATTTAAGACGTTTGGTCGTGTCCTTTAGTTTAGTTTATTGTTCTTGTTTTCATTTTGCCCCCCCGTGGGAAGTCTTTTGTTTTATATTTCTTAGTTCTGTTTTCCCCCATTGTGGGTGTTTTTGTTCTGTTTTTGTTTTTTGTATAATAAATATATATGTGTACACCTTCACTGCCTGCCTGCGCTTGGGTTCTTCTGCCAATCCGTGACAGCAGCATTTCGTTCAGTGGAAGATCATCTTTACAATACCCTGCTACAACAGCGACATGAAATAAAATGATGGCTATCGATACAAACATTATTCTTTTAAAAGTGCTTTAAGATGTTTTGGAAAATGTACAAGTGATGTAAAATGATTGGCTTTGCTTTAACAACCAGAACTTTTGAAAACAATACATTTCTCTGCATATCTTTTAGTCAGAGTTTTAACTTGAATCAGCACTACAACCATAAAGAATGCAGCAGATGCAGATCGAACAGTGCAAAGGCATTAAATACATTACACCAATGTTAGCATATTCCCAAATATTTCAGTTATGAGATGCATCAAATACTACTGGGAGCAAATGTGTGACTAATCCTAACAACCGTGAAATACATTCAAGCTCCAGTAGAAAACAGGGAAATAAGCCCAAATAGTCTATAAATCCTAGTCCTAAATTTCCTTCCACTTATTTGTATGCATATTTTGGGATATCGCATAAAAAACACTGGATGGGAAAGGCAAGATTACCATAAATTCTAAAAATGTGTATATCATGACTCAATAAAGGTGGACATTTTAATCCAGTAAGAAGGTTAGAAGTATACTCCACCCCAAAATGAAAATTCTGCCATGAATTAATCACCCTGCGTCACCACGTGGTCTTCCGGACACGTGTTGGAAACTGACACGGTATCTAGGAAATTGTTAAATAAAGTTGTTGTTTTTGTTTGCTCATGCACAAAAATATCCTCGTCGCTTTATACAGTTAAAGCTGAACCACTGGTGTCACATGGACTATTTCAATAATGTCTTAATTTACTTTCTGTGCTTTGAATGATGGTGTTGTTGCTGTATATGGGAGGAGTCAGAAAGCTCCCGGACCTCATCAAAACAATTTTATTTTGTGTTCCGAAGATGACCGGAGGTCCTAGGGTTATCGTACGACTTCAGGGTGAGTAATTCATGGCAGAATTCATTTTGGGGTGGAGGTTCCCTGTAAGTTTATTTACACCTCTTGAATTATTGGTTGCTATCAAAATGTGAAGACACTTTCAAGTAGTATAACCAGAGTTCCCTTTCTGTCGGTCTCTCGACGTTGTGTCGAACCGACAGATGGGGTTCGTCCCTGAGAACCAATCGTTTCCGACTACTTAGAAAAGGCCAATGAAAATTGGCAAATGAAATTTGCATGCCGGACTCCGCCCCGGACATCCGGGTATAAAAGGGAGACGGCGTGCCTCATTCATTCACCTTTTGTTCTNGTTATGTGTGGAGAGAAACATATTGTTGTCCGTTTGACAATAATATACGTTCTCTCCAGTGTCTTGTCATTGGCCCCATTCCTCTCGTTTCCTTGTGATCTTTCCCTGAGTGTTTAATGTCCCACACCTGCCCCGTGTAATTATCCCTCGTTTGTCTTCCCTATATATACCCTCTTGTTTCTTTGTCTTGTGCTCGTGTATTACGTTGTGTCTACGTTGCGGTGTACTGCATTGTGTTAGTGTTCATGTTCGTGCTCTCACCCGTGTTCCTGTTCCTTGCCCTGTTCGTGGTTTGTGAGTTTTGTGCCTTGTATTATTTAAGACGTTTGGTCGTGTCCTTTAGTTTAGTTTATTGTTCTTGTTTTCATTTTGCCCCCCCGTGGGAAGTCTTTTGTTTTATATTTCTTAGTTCTGTTTTCCCCCATTGTGGGTGTTTTTGTTCTGTTTTTGTTTTTTGTATAATAAATATATATGTGTACACCTTCACTGCCTGCCTGCGCTTGGGTTCTTCTGCCAATCCGTGACAGCAGCATTTCGTTCAGTGGAAGATCATCTTTACAATACCCTGCTACAACAGCGACATGAAATAAAATGATGGCTATCGATACAAACATTATTCTTTTAAAAGTGCTTTAAGATGTTTTGGAAAATGTACAAGTGATGTAAAATGATTGGCTTTGCTTTAACAACCAGAACTTTTGAAAACAATACATTTCTCTGCATATCTTTTAGTCAGAGTTTTAACTTGAATCAGCACTACAACCATAAAGAATGCAGCAGATGCAGATCGAACAGTGCAAAGGCATTAAATACATTACACCAATGTTAGCATATTCCCAAATATTTCAGTTATGAGATGCATCAAATACTACTGGGAGCAAATGTGTGACTAATCCTAACAACCGTGAAATACATTCAAGCTCCAGTAGAAAACAGGGAAATAAGCCCAAATAGTCTATAAATCCTAGTCCTAAATTTCCTTCCACTTATTTGTATGCATATTTTGGGATATCGCATAAAAAACACTGGATGGGAAAGGCAAGATTACCATAAATTCTAAAAATGTGTATATCATGACTCAATAAAGGTGGACATTTTAATCCAGTAAGAAGGTTAGAAGTATACTCCACCCCAAAATGAAAATTCTGCCATGAATTAATCACCCTGCGTCACCACGTGGTCTTCCGGACACGTGTTGGAAACTGACACGGTATCTAGGAAATTGTTAAATAAAGTTGTTGTTTTTGTTTGCTCATGCACAAAAATATCCTCGTCGCTTTATACAGTTAAAGCTGAACCACTGGTGTCACATGGACTATTTCAATAATGTCTTAATTTACTTTCTGTGCTTTGAATGATGGTGTTGTTGCTGTATATGGGAGGAGTCAGAAAGCTCCCGGACCTCATCAAAACAATTTTATTTTGTGTTCCGAAGATGACCGGAGGTCCTAGGGTTATCGTACGACTTCAGGGTGAGTAATTCATGGCAGAATTCATTTTGGGGTGGAGGTTCCCTGTAAGTTTATTTACACCTCTTGAATTATTGGTTGCTATCAAAA
Source organism: Triplophysa rosa (assembly GCF_024868665.1). Classification (NCBI taxonomy): domain Eukaryota; kingdom Metazoa; phylum Chordata; class Actinopteri; order Cypriniformes; family Nemacheilidae; genus Triplophysa; species Triplophysa rosa. The sequence continues at coordinate 389,842 of NC_079914.1, forward strand.
TGTGAAGACACTTTCAAGTAGTATAACCAGAGTTCCCTTTCTGTCGGTCTCTCGACGTTGTGTCGAACCGACAGATGGGGTTCGTCCCTGAGAACCAATCGTTTCCGACTACTTAGAAAAGGCCAATGAAAATTGGCAAATGAAATTTGCATGCCGGACTCCGCCCCGGACATCCGGGTATAAAAGGGAGACGGCGTGCCTCATTCATTCACCTTTTGTTCTTCGGAGCCTTCGGTTATGAAGATCTTCTCTTGCTGCTTAGCAAAAGCTTCACATTGCCGGTTCTACGATGTGGTGCAGCGGACTGTCCCTTCCTGCAGCGACTTCCACTGGGCGTCTCGGCGGTTCCAGAGGTGTTCTAGCCTGCAGACGGTGACTCACCGTCTGCATTCTAAAAGAGCTAATTTCTCCAGCGTGGCATGTCCCGCTGTTCTCTTGGGTGTGGTGTCCTCATCAAGGATGTGGATAAGCACGATGTCTGTGTCAGGTGTTTGGGGGTCCAACACGCTGAGACAGCCTTCGTGGACTCATCTTGCCCGCACTGCGGGCAGATGGTCATAGAGACGTTGCGGTCACGGGTGGCTGTTTTCTCCCGAGAATCAGCCACCACCTCGCATGCTTCCCGGGCTGTGACAAGGATGGCTAAGGCCATTCCGTTCGCCAAGGCGAGCGGCAAGGGTGATATGGGGATTTCTGCGAGCGCTAATCCGTCAGCCAAGTGCTCACGGATCGCTCGCACCCCGTCTCGCTCGCCTCATTGTTCCCTAGCTGGCGGTGCCAGACCGTCAGCGTCCTCCTTCACGCAGTCGGACACGATGCGTGATGAGGATGAGATGTCCATCGCAGCATCGGAGAGCGAATTGCTGGCATCCGATCCCGACGACTCTCTGCAGCTCCCCCCTAGGGGGGGACGAGCTCAGGAGGAGGCGGATGTCGAGATGTCGGCCATGCTTTCCCGGGCCGCCGTGTGCATTGGGTTAGAGTGTACTCCGGTGCGCTCACGGTTGGATACGTGGTTCTTGGGCTCTGAGCGCGACTCGAAGCCGCGCCCAACCCCGGTTCCATTTTTCCCGGAGGTGCATGAGGAACTGGCGAAGACGTGGAACGCCCCCTTTTCGGCGCGTACACGTCAAACCGGTTCCGTCGCTCTCTCTTCCCTCGATGGTGGGGCGGCTAGGGGTTACGTCGACGTGCCCCAGGTGGAACGTGCAGTCGCGGTGCACCTGTGCCCGCAGGCGGCGTCCACCTGGAGAGTTCGACCGAAACTCCCGTCCAAGGCGTGTAGGAATTCGGCATCGCTGGTGTCGAAGGCCTACACTGCCGCGGGCCAAGCTGCCTCCTCTCTCCAAGCCATGGCCATCCTGCAGGTCCATCAGGCCAAGGCGTTGAAAGAGATCCACGAGGGTAAGACCAACCCAGGGTTAATGCAGGAACTCCGCACAGCCACCGACCTCGCTCTAAGGGTGACCGCGCGGGCCCTGGGTCGGGCGATGTCCACCATGGTGGTCCAGGAGAGGCATCTCTGGCTCAACCTTGCGCAGATGAGCGACGCCGAGAAAGTCCGCTTTCTCGACGTGCCCATTGCGCAGGTTGGGCTGTTTGGTGACACTGTCGAGGACTTCGCTCAGCAGTTCTCGACGGTGAAGAAGCAGACGGAGGTGATTAGCCATATTCTTCCCCGCCGAGACTCGGCCGCCCGTAGGCCTTCGAGTTCCCGTGCGGCCTCTGCTTCCCAGCAGCCCCGGCCCCCTTCGAAGCCAGCTCCGGTTCCAGCGCTCCCTACCCAGGCGGCACCCCGGAAGAGGGCGTCGAAGGGGAGACCACCACCCCGTCAACAACCTTTGAGGAAGAAGCGTTCCTGACGGGAAGACCCCAGGGAGGTTAATACCATCGGGCCCGTATCCAGCCATGACATCGCTGGACGGTCGATCCGGGATGGTTCCTGCCCGGTTCCTACATCGGGGGCCTAGCGCCCACTTTTTCACAAAAAGAGTTTCCTATCTCCCTGGGTGTTCTTCACAGCCGCTCTCACCCTCTGTCAGACGGTGTTTGGCCACTCGACATTGTGTCTTGGCGAGGCACAACATCGAATGTATTTTGCAGCCCTCAGCACTCTCAAATCGATGGTGCGGGGACCTGCATCGCCAGGCAGGTAAACCAGCAGAGCCAGTCTTCTTTCCGGGGGCTCCTTGGCGAGACACCCGCACTGCCAGCCATCGAACCACCCCCTGGGGGGTCGATGAAGCAGATCGTTCCCTTAGTCCCCCTGTCACAGTCCCTGGGAGCTTGGCTTGAGCTTCCCACACCGTCACGGTGGCTGAGAAGGACAATCCGTCTCGGCTACGCGATCCAGTTCGCCAGAAACCCGCCCAAGTTTCGGGACATCCTCGTCACCTCGGTCAGAGGCCGGGATGCTCCCGTACTACGGAGCGAGGTCGAGTCCATCCCCTTAGCCGAGATGTCCAAGGGGTTTTACAGCCCTTACTTCATCGTCCCCAAAAAAGGCAGGGGGGGTGCACCCCATCCTAGATCTGCGTACCCTGAACAGACACCTGCATAAGCTGCCGATCAGAATGCTCACACAGAAGCGCATCCTGGCATCCGTCAGATGTCAGGATTGGTTCATGGCAATCGACCTGAAGGACGCTTACTTTCATGTCTCGATTCTCCCTCATCATCGCCCGTTCCTACGGTTCGCTTTCGAGGGTCGGGCATATCAGTACAGAGTCCTCCCCTTCGGTCTGTCTCTGTCTCCACGAGTCTTTACGAAGATCGTGGAGGCCGCCCTCTCTCCCCTCAGGGAGAGAGGTGTGCGGGTACTCAACTATCTCGACGACTGGCTTATCTTGGCTCACTCGCGAGATCTGTTGTGTGCACACAGGGACCTAGTGCTCCGGCACCTAGATCGATTGGGACTACAGGTCAACCGAGAGAAGAGCATGCTCTCCCCTGTGCAGAGCATCCTCTATCTTGGTATGGAACTCAACTCTGTCACCATGACAGCGCGACTGTCCGCAGTACACGACCAGTCAGTGTTGAACTGCCTGGATCATTTCAAGCAGTCGGCGGTTCCCCTGAAACTATTTCAGAGGCTCCTGGGACACATGGCATCCTCGGCGGCGGTGATACCCCTCGGGTTGATGCACATGAGGCCGCTTCAACACTGGCTCCTGAGTCGAGTTCCTTTCGGAGCGTGGCACACCGGCAGCAGGCAGATGGTGATTACGCCTCGCTGCCGACGCACCCTAACCCTGTGGTCTTTCATGGCCTTCCTTCGGGTAGGGGTACCCCTAGGGCAGGTTACGAGGCATGTCGTGGTGACAACAGACGCCTCCCTGCAGGGTTGGGGTGCAGTGTGCAACGGGCACGCAGTGTCAGGGCTTTGGACGGGCCAACGCCTGCGCTGGCATATCAATTGCCTAGAGTTGTGGGCTGTGCTACTTGCACTGAAGAGGCTGCAACCTCTCATGCAGGGCAAGCACGTGCTGGTCCGGTCGGACAGCACTACTGCAGTAGCGTATATCAATCGTCAGGGTGGCGTTCGCTCACTGCAGTTAACATGACTTGCCCGACGCCTCCTCCGGTGGAGTCAGCAGGTGACCCGCTCCCTGCGTGCCATGTATATCCCAGGCGACCTGAACCAGACAGCCGATGCACTCTCTCGTCAGTCGACACCTCGCGGAGAGTGGCGACTCCACCCCCGCGCAGTCCAGCTCATTTGGGTGCAGTTCGGGCAGGCCCAGGTGGACCTGTTTGCCTCCCTCGAAACCACCCATTGCCCGCTTTGGTACTCTCTGACCGAGGGACCCCTCGGCACGGATGCCCTAGCGCACAGCTGGCCGTGGGACAAGTGGAAGTACGCCTTCCCCCCAGTAAGCCTCATTGCACAGACCCTGTGCAAGGTCAGGGAAGAGGAGCATCAAGTGTTACTCGTTGCGCCACACTGGCCCAACCGGACTTGGTTCTCGGAGCTAAAGCTCTTGACGACAGCTCCCCCCTGGCCGATTCCCCTGACGAAGGACCTGCTTTCCCAGGGGAAGGGCACGTTATGGCATCCCAGGCCAGACCTCTGGAACCTCCATGTCTGGCCCCTGGAAGGGACGAGGAGATCCTGAGTGGTCTGCCCCCGGCGGTGGTAGCTACCATTTCTCAGGCTAGGGCACCTGCCACTAGGCGACTGTACGCCTACAAGTGGAGCCTCTTCTCGACCTGATGTGCTTCTCGAGGAGAAGACCCACAGAGTTGTGCGATCAGGTCAGTGCTGTCCTTCCTACAAGAGAGACTTGAGACTAACCTCTCCCCCTCCACACTGAAAGTGTATGTAGCCGCCATTGCTGCTCATCACAACTCAGTTGCTGGAAAGTCTCTAGGGCAGCACGACCTGGTCATTAGATTCCTAAGGGGTGCGAGGAGGCATAACCCGCCTCGTCCACACTCCATACCCTCTTGGGACCTGGATGTAGCCCTGTCAGGTCTCACCAGGCCCCCCTTCGAGCCCCTAGGGGATGCCTCTCTTCCTCATCTTACGATGAAGACGGTTCTCCTTTTGGCGCTCGCCTCCATCAAGAGGGTAGGGGATCTACAGGCTTTCTCCGTGTCCCCTGACTGCCTAGAATTCAGACCCAGGGATTCTCACGTTATCCTGAGACCTCGGCCCAGCTACGTGCCCAAGGTTCCCACGCTCCCTTTCGGGACCAGGTGGTGAACTTACAGGCGCTCCCCACTGGGGAGGAAGACCCAACCCCGTCCGTGTTGTGTCCAGTACGCGCGCTGCGCCTCTACTTAGACCGCACACAGAGTTTCAGGAGCTCGGATCAGCTCTTTGTCTGTTTCGGAGGTCAGCAACAGGGGAGAGCTGTCTCCAAGCAGAGGTTGGCCCACTGGATTGTGGACGCTGTCAAGGCAGCTTACCAATCCCTAAATCGCCCGTGCCCCCTAGGAGTGAGGGCCCACTCCACCCGGGGTGTTGCCTCCTCTTGGGCCTTGGCACGGGGGGCCTCTCTCGCAGACATTTGCAGAGCTGCAGGTTGGGCTACACCCAACACCTTCGTGAGGTTTTCCAAACCTCCGCGTAGAGCCGGTGTCAGCCCGCGTCCTGCATGGCCACATGTAGGACCGGCAACTGGTAGGGTGTACGCCTATTCGGTTCTTTTCCCCCTCTCTCGAGTGGGTCAGTATACCGATTTTGCCTCCATTCTTTCCCCACTGGGCGAAGAACAGGCACTCCATCCATCACTAAGCAAGCACCCCCTGGGGCGGGCTAGGCAGAGCAGCCCTGCCCCTTAGGCCGGGTATCACCTGAGTTATTCGCAGCATAGCTCTAACCGGACCGAGTGCTACCAGACGTTGCAACTCCCCAGTAGGGCGGATCCGTCTGATGTATCCTCATGCTGGTTCCCACCTTGGTAACCCATGACCTCCCCGGGTGGACCTCCACCTCGCGGTTTTCTTTTCAGCCGCACTTCTTCCCATGAGTTCTTCCCCTTCGGTGAGACCATGTGGTATCTCCACTTTCTCCTCCCTGCGGTAGGAAGTGGTCTCTGCAGCGCATCCCCCACTTGAGGAAGTAGCGCTTACCCAGTGCCTTACGGTTCCGGGCGGCTTCTCGCTGTTAGAGAAACAAGGCCGCCGCCTGTGAGGCCGAAGGTAAGGGCCTTCCCACCTTTCAAGAAAGCTCTGGGACCTCCTACCTACCCACTGGTAGGTTACAATTTCGCGGTAGCGTTCACGGCTGACACGCCCAGGCCAGTCACCGTCGCTTCGTTGAGATTGTGACAGGGCACAGTGTTATGGCGTTTTCCATTGGAACCCCATCTGTCGGTTCGACACAACGTCGAGAGACCGACAGAAAGGGAACGTCTCGGTTACCTTTGTAACCTCGGTTCCCTGATGGAGGGAACGAGACGTTGTGTCCTCTTGCCACAACACGTGCTGTCCTCTGCAGCAGTCGTGAGAGGTCTCAGGCTCCTCAGAACTAAGGTGAATGAATGATGCACACCGTCTCCCTTTTATACCCGGATGTCCGGGGCGGAGTCCGGCATGCAAATTTCATTTGCCAATTTTCATTGGCCTTTTCTAAGTAGTCGGAAACGATTGGTTCTCAGGGACGAACCCCATCTGTCGGTTCGACACAACGTCTCGTTCCCTCCATCAGGGAACCGAGGTTACAAACGTAACCGAGACGTTTTACCTCAAAATGTAGAGGATTTCTTTTATCCATGAAATTGTCTGCAAACATTATGCACATTTCATATATAAATGTAGTGGCATTTTCTACACCTATTGTTTTTAAAATTTGAAATATGTCCCCAACTAGAGACCCTCCAAGTGAATCTTGACCATTTACACCACAGAATATAAATGTTATGAAAAACATACCCTATGCCTAATCTAGTTGTATTTTTTTCTTTAGCAAATAATATATGTATAAATGTATAAAAGTGGAATTACATAACAAAACAATGTTGAATTAACAGACATAAAGTGTAAGGCAATGTTTCAAGTCAGTTTCTCAATCAGTCCTCACACACACCCCTCCCAGAATGCTTTAGATCTCTCCCTGAAAAACCTGCACTAAAAAAATGTAAGACTTCACAACAAAAAAAATCTTAGTACTAATTTCCCCTCGCTTTTTCTTGTTCACACAACTTTTTGAAATAGAAGTTGTACTGACTTAAAATAATGAATTGGAGATACAAAAAATAATTAATTGAGGTAATTTAGGATTATTAGTTTTCTTGAGAGGTACAAAAAAATTATGGTTAAGTTATTAGTTGTCACAACATAGTCAAGTTTACATAATGAACAACATAACAAATTATTTTTGTTGGCTGAACATAAATAAAGAATATAAAATGGTTATTTAAAAATAAACAAATATTTTTGTCTTTTACTACAATTTGAGTAAACTTTGATCAAACAACTGCTTGAACAGTTTGAGTTTCATTGGGTCTGCACTTACACCTCAACATTGAACACACAAACCTCAACCATGGTAACAATCAAAAACCATCATTCATTAAAAAAACTCTAAACACAACAGATAACAAACAGTAACAACAAGATTAAAGCATAAATTATTCCAGCAAGAACTAAAACACTAATCTTTCAAATAAAAACAAATAAGAAACACCGAATTGAACATGCTGCAGTGCATCTTGGGAACTTTCAAACTCTTGTTTGTTCATTGTACATTGACGTAACTCAATTTTTTACATTTATAGAGGTCTTTTTGAGTGAACTTGCAAAGAATTTTTCACACAACTCATATTTTTAAGTTAATGAAGAAAATGTTTGGTTAGAATGAATGAACTTATTAAAAGAAGTTCTGTGAACTTTGTAGGGTATGGTCGGATCAAAGTTTACCATCTGTGATCGTAAAACACAGTAACCTCTCAGCAGGACTACGACCAGGCACCATCAAGTCTGGCCAAATGTCCTATTCTCAACACCTTCATCACTGACCAGGACAGATTCGGATACTCTCCCCTAGACTTCAAAGGAGGTTCTTGGGGGAGGACAGGACTGTTCACCAAAGTGAGAAAAGCCATGTGGCCCCCAGGGACTGAGAGCCTCAAATTCTTCCAAAAGAATGTCTCTTTCCTTAGCCACAAAAGACTGGTTTAAAGTGTATACACATGAATCTCCACATTGTATGCTTGTCTCTATGTTATTTTCCTTCACCTATAACACATGTGTCAAATACAAGGCCCGCGGGCCAAATCCGGCCCGCCCCCTCATTTTATGTGGCCCGCGAGAGCTTACAAATTATTGTAGTGTTATTATACATTTTATGTCCACGACCTGAAAATGCAACTCAACTTTATTACCTGCGCGATGACGACATCTAGCCAGTAGGTGTCGCCCCTCCATTGCGATCAGGTTGTTTCTTGTTTCACACTGGAGGGGCTTATTTCGCGATAACAGCCGGCTGCTTGTACATTATCCCGCTTATTACGCGGGATACTTGCCACATGATAAAAAAACTTGACATGAAATGTGAATTTGTAATATTTTATTAGCTCATTTTTACTGAATGCAGACCTAACAGGAAAAGCTGTTTACTTTCGGTTTTAAGGTAAGAAACAACGTTCAAATGTCACGAACATTCAATTTGGTTTAATAATTTGTAAATATAATGTCATATATGTCATTAAAAGACATATTTATTTTTAATTTGTCAAAAAAAACCTGTCAAAATGATTTGTTGCGTCAGGGTTACCCTGTGTTATTAGTTTTGAGAGGTTATCTGGGAATAACGAACCTGCAAATGTCGCGGCTGGCCAATCAGAATCAAGCATTCCAACGAGCGGCGTAATAAGTGAGTGATATGATATATATATATATATATATTAATTAGACACATCGTGTCAAACAAAGAAAAATTGATGCAGAGGGGAGGCTATTTCAAGAGGGATGGGAAAGCAAATACATGTTTGTGCTTAATGGAAACAAACCGGTGTGTCGTCTTTGCCAGGAGGCCATCCCTGTTAAAAAAAACAGCATATGCTTGTTTGGTATGTTTTGATGCTGGTTTGTGCTGGTTTAGTTGGTCTTTAGCTGGTCATGTGCGGTCCATAGCTGGTTTAAGATGGTCCAACCAGCATCAAAACATACCTAACCCAGCATATACTGTTTTTTTCAACAGGGGTGGCTGTGCTCCAAGAATACAGTACAATTTACGTTGGCACTTCGAAACCAAACACAGAGCAAAGTAAGCTAACCTTAGCCACCTAGAAAAGCAACAAATGGTACAAGACTTGAAAAAAACTTACATTTTTGGCAGAATTTGTTTGCAAATGTTTCTGCAAAAAGTGATGCAGCCGTGAAAGCCAGCTTTATTGTGGCTGAAGAAATCGCCCGAGTTACCAAGTGTTTTTCAGAAGGTACATTTTTAAAGCAGTGTATGCTGAAGATATGTGAGCAAGTTTATTATTAAGTTTATTTTACTGGTCTTTTACTGTCAAAACTAGGTATTAATTGAGTTATTACCAAAAGGAGTAATTAAATGCAGATGTAATTATGCAGTGTGATAAAAGTGGATACATTTATATAGTCTTACAGTTACAACTGGCCCTTTGAGAGCAACCATAATACTGATGTGGCCCGGGATGAAATCGAGTTTGACACCCCTGACCTATAACCTCAAAGGCATATGTGCTTAGTGGTATTCTGTGTATATTTACATTCTTGTCCAAACTACAGGTCAATGTAATTGTAACCCCTTCATGTTTCATATCTACGTGTTTACCTTTTCATGTCTTAGAATATGGTGTATAGCACAGTAATGTATTTTATACCATACTCATTTTATTCTATTCTAAGTCTATTCCTGCTCCAAACTCCCGGGCGACCATAAATGCAAATGAGCTAGTGTGCCGGACAAAGAAACATGTTTTCGTGCCCAAAACTATCTCATCACATTGGATCGCCCACCTTGGAGAGGCGTGATGCCCTCTGTGTTAAAACATCTGAACACGCAGGAAAGCTTGCTCTTTTGTGTGTTCGTTCGCTTGTGTGCCTTCGCGCTCGTTCGTGTTCTTTCAACCTCTCGAGACCTGTCTCTCCTCAGAGATAGCTTCTTCCGGCAGTTTGTGTCAGCTAAATCCAACGGACTCACGGCTCGCTCTGAACCCATCAGGACCCTTTGATACGCGCGTCAGCACGTGTCCCGAGAAACAAAGAAGCCAATGCAAGTATCTGAACTATTGCTAACCAGTTGCGTATAAGCTTTTCCCCTTTTAAATAAGGAGTTTGTCCCCGATGGTTCGTGCAGATGTGAATAGTTGATTTAATACTGCCATTTTCTTTGCTTTATCTATTTCTTTCATTCTCTACTGTTTTACGTATTTATGTTTGTTGGTTAATGTTTGGTTTGTGTTAGCTAGTTGATTTCAGTTCCCCCGTAGTGTAGATAAATAAACCGCATGTGTATCCACGCTCGAATTGTTTCTGTGTTTATTTATCACATATCAACGTCACTTAAACTGCTTGATTTCGTTAAGTTTTCTGAAGTGGTACTGTACTACAGTAAGAATATTGTTTTTCCAGGCCAGGGGAGAAATATTTCTTAGAGTTGATATACGATCTGCTGATCACTCGGTGGACGAGTGTATTTAGTTCGTCGCTGTTATTAGCTCTAGTGTATAAAATAATTAATGGGTAATCACCATTAATTATTTGTAGGTTACTGTGTTTAAACTCATAGTTTACCCGAAATACACTACAACTTTTTCATGGACTTTTGCTCAACCAACACAACAAAATTAGTTGTTTGAACTTTTTTTGAGTTGGGTTTTTTACAGTGTGATTCAACTCATCAAATTTCCAAAAAAAGGCTTGGCTGACTTTATGCGGTGCCACGCTTTGAAGCATATAGGCCCGGTTTCACAGACAAGGCTTAAAACTAGTCCCAGACTAAAATGAATGTGTGACATTTCTTAACTGAATATAACTTACCCAGAAATATCTTAAAATATACCATTGCCATTGTTTTGTCTCAAGATGCACACCAGTAATTTCAATTCAATTCAAGTCAATTCAATTCAATTCAATTTTATTTATATAGCGCTTTTCACAAGGTGCATTGTTCCAAAGCAGCTTTACAGGAGCAAATAAGAAAAACACAGAAAGGTAAAACACAGCACAGTGCATGGTGTTTATAGACCAAGCAAGATCATTATAATAAATAATATCTAATAAATAAATGCAGTCTCCCGGTGAGCAAGCCAACACTGCACTGCTCTGCTGTGGCGAGGAACCCAAACTCCAATGATGAATAATGGAGAAAAAAAAACCCCGGGAGAAACCAGGCTCAGCCGGGATTGCCAGATCTCCCCTGACGTGTCATAGCTGCACTCAGTGACCCCGACCAAAGCCACCGAGCAACGTCCACGAAGAACAGGGAGAGCCCACGAGCCGCGACCCAGGAAGCCCCACCCGCCGAAACCGTGCAGGTCCAACCTGGTCCCATTCCGTGATCAACAACAGACAACAGAGGAACAACCAGGGAAAAGTAGTAATGGCATAATTAACTTTATTCCTCTGTTGTCCGACATCGACCACAAAACAAGACCAACCAGACCAGACCCACACAGTCCCAACAAATGAAACACCCCGAACCACAACCAACAAGCCCCCCCACCCAGTAATGTATTCTTCTGAGGCATTTTTATAAAAGCGACATAAATATCTTAATTCAACTAAGGGATATTCCTGGCTTAAACTAAACCATGTGTGTGAAACTGGGCCATAGTATTCTACTCTCGAATCGCTCTTGCGGTACTGTGACGTCACTCACCGATTGGCTCGCGTGTTGTCTTCCGAATTTATACACTAATAAGCTGGTGAGTTGAGTCAGGTGTTTTATATTGGGAGACATCTAAAACATTCCAGCAGAGAGGCCTGAATACTGGAATTGAGAAACAAGTTGTAATAAGTCAATGAATACTTTTTACATACATTTTTGATGCTTGATGATGGAGATTTGAATGTGGACCATAAGGCATTTCTGGGACGTATTTTGCTGGAATATTTCACAGTTCCTTATCGAGAGATTAAAGTTGCCAGGCTCCATTGATGGCTGACTATCATGTAGTGCAGTTATCAGAGACCTTTTTTCGCTCCAAGTGTATACGATTGCAGGGATCTCATAAGGGTTAAGACATGTTGGAAGAGTGTAACTTAAAAGAGACAAACTGGTGTAGTATGATGGAGGAACATTGAAAGACCACAACATCTCTGTTTTAGAAGGGAAACCGTAGGGATGTTTTGGTGAAAAAAGGTCCAGTGTAGAACTCTTCTCATTGAAGTTAACAATGATATTAGCCAGTGCTGTAAAATAGTGAACATTCAACAATTTACAAACGGCAACTACTTAAAAAAGCATAAAATAAGAAGATGATGAAAAAAGATCACTTACAATTCATTGTGCTTCTCACAGATACAATAATAACTTTTTTGTCCAGAAGTTGACCACCACACACGTTCAAAGACAGTCTTCCAGGATTGCGGATATCAACTTGTCTAATGTTTCCATTTTGACACAAACTTCCAACAATGTCCTTCACGGATGTGAATGCGTTTATCTGGGCAACTGTCTGTTTGTTGAATCTGTGTCAAACCCATCGAAGTGAAATTTAAAGAGAAGTTCAAGAGACTATCAGACTTTAGATTCCAGGTAAATGTGCGGTTGAACTTTTGAAAGGCAGGATATTCTTTGGGCTGAATTTTGGGATAAATATTTCTCATCCGTCCTGCAAAGACTGACAACAGTAGAATTAAGTTTACTTAGACAACAGGATTGAAAAAAAAAGATGGAATTCACAAACACTGCAGATGTTGCAATATCCCTAACAAAGGAACCCTAATGAAGCTTTGATGTCTTGTAGAAATTATATGATTTGTTTTTAAAGATCTAATGCAGAGAACCAAGAGACATCAACAACAGTTCACCTGTTGACAGCTCATTTCTGACAGATATTTATGTCTGTTACCTACATAAAGAGGTAGTGAAAATGAAATATATCTAACTGTTATACACAATAAAGCTTTCTCTGTTTTGCATAAAAATTAAGCCACAGATATATATTTCTATAGAAACTAATGATTTCTTTAGCAACCACAATCTTCTTGACACGATCCTGTCTGTCCCCAGCCTGTTTTCTCCATGTTTTCCCCAAGGATTTAATTTCTCCACGCTCCCTCACCTGTCCCTCGTCAATGATCCCCGCACCTGCCCGTCATCAGACTCATCACCCCGGACACTATTTACTGTGTACTCTGCCTGATCCTTTGTTTATTGTCTTGTCTAAAATGTAACCAGTTGAGTGTGTTGACTCATTTGAAGAGCTTTTGTTTCTCGGTTTTCCCTGTATGTGGATTATTATTAAAAGGATTATTACCTGGAATCATCTCATCTGGGAGTAATTTTTACACTTCTATAGAGAATCACAGTCAATTTTTTAAAGGTTTTAATCATCTGCGTTCCGATTTTTAGACCAAAAACAATGTCACGTACACCTGATCAAATGCTTGTGGAAAGCAATTATTTATATATTTTTCTATATATATTTCCGATAAATCTTGATTTTTGCTGTAACATGCAGGTGGCAGGGGTTGTCATAACAACATACTATACACAGGGGCGGATTTAGTGATTTGGGGGCCCTAGGCAAATCCATGTATGGGGGCCCCAACTATGCGCCATTTACTGCATCCCTTATATTTCTTCCTCCTGAAAGCACACAACCTTTCACCCCGTCAAAGTGACAGGGGAAATCTAAGCTTAATAAACACGGATACTCACTAATTAAAAAAATAATAGTAAGGAAATCCCAAATGAAAAACATGGAAAAAAATACATCTGGGATTACTTTATACAAAGTGTGCCATCTCTCCATGTGCTTTTTGTGGTTTACGACATTTCATGCATTTAAATGTGACCAAATTCCTGTACTAGTGTGTACAGTACGAATCGTTAGCACTGTACGTTATTATATTATGTCTTTATGTGTCCATCGGTCCGCAGAGTCAAACAACCTTTCTACCTTTGAACTAGCCCTATCCTACCAAGTGCACAGCGCTCTTTGTTTGACAGATGTTTTGGTCGTCAGTCATTATAAATGTGTTGTCGGTGTTCATGGATAAATACTCACCGGCACATTATCATTGCTCGTGGCCAGGAGAGTGCTGTGTCTGACGGGAGAGAAAGGCGCTTGTGGAGTTTGTGTGAGTACAAATATGTTGGATGTGGCTAACCAACACCTTACCTCACCCAAAATCCTAAAATCATAGCCGCAAAGGCTAATTTAGCTAAAAGCACGAGTTTCACAAGGTGGCAAAACAACTATAAATGGCTCCCCTAAACCAAACGTCACAGGGGAAAAGTCATATCATTACAAAACATACCAATGAGATCGTAGGAAATAGGAATTTACATGAATAAAATAGGTGGGAATTCCCATCAGATTGCATTGATATATATTTAAACATATGAATGATATATTGCATATTAAAATACATTAGATTCAAATTAGTGCTGACTGACACGAAAAAAGGGGGAAATTCATGTCAGTAAACACGAATTAATAAATTACAGTTCGTGACAATGTCACGAATTCCCGTGAGACTGTGGCGTTTTCTTTTAAAACCGCATAATTCTTGCTACGGTTACGCCTGGCGTTTACACTACTCCGGAGTTTTCGACCCCCGAAAACGGAGACTTCTGGAAATGCTGCAGACCCCATTTTAGTTTAAAAACCCCGGGGTTGCGTTTCTGTGTAAACGGATAAAAATGGAGACTTTAGAATACGCAGGCGTGGTTGCCCACATTCGCTTACTGATTGGGTCATCTGTATCATTGCGTTTGCTTCCCTGATTCGTTAAGCCTCTGTCATATGAGCCATTACGCTACCTGAAGGCGACAATGACCAGCCTCACAAAGGCCGTGTAAACAGGGGCGACGCAAGTGGGGGGGAAAGGGTGACTGAGTACATAGGGCCTTGGCATGTGAGGGGCCTTGAAGTTCCTGAAATCATTTTACAATTGTGCGCCTATAGTGCGCGTCTGTGCAACTACTCTGTTCTCTGCTAATTTTGAGAAGCTTCGGCAGACGTCTGTCAAGCCTCACACGAGCACAGCAACGGCAAACTGCGTGATAGGCTGTATAAGTGAAGTGGAATGGACTCAACTCCCTGCTGAAGGCATTCTGTTATCACTCCGCTAGAAATCTGTGTATTCCGCTCCAGGTTTTCCATTTCCCGCTCACAGTCTGTGTTCACTGACTCCCCTCACAGCAGATAATAGATAGTCTCATCGACAGGTAGATGAAGTACTATACACTGCACAGCTAGTGCTTGATCTGATAAAAGTAGTATTTGGGTAGTTTGTTTTTAGTATTTGTGTCGGAAATGTATTGTTTTTGTTTCTGATTGTGCAGTGGCAGTATTTTTCAAAGCCTGCTTAAATGATTGAAATCGATCTTGGTGGTCTAAATTAACACCAAGTTTGCTGTTCTTAGCCTTCACAAAAATTAGGCAGGAAACTGTGAGAGTTATATTCAGCAGACAAACAAAAAATAGTTGGAATTGAATATAGTCTATAGGGCAGGCTGCTAACTTTTGGAAGATCGCAAAAAACAAGCTCCATGATTAACAAAGGTTTATGGTATCAAGGTCCAGGTATCAAGAAAATCTTTACAAATTAGCACAACATTTGTTACTATTGAAGCCGAAATACAATCAGCATAAGTAAAAAGCTAACATGATTGTATAAACAGACTACACTTAAGGTTGCTCGATATCAATGCCTCTGACAACTCTTTCAAACTTTATTAAAAATGTGTTCCCTGGTAAGTAATTACTCCATGAATGAATCCGCAGATATGTTTTAAGAGATTTGTGCCCATGTTGCATTATTTGTGAGCTTTATATGCGCGATGTCGTCTAACGTCCCTGCCAAAGGAAGTAGTTGCTTTTAGCAACTTGTTAGCAACCGCCATTTTTAAGACACAATAAGGCTTTTAAAAAAAATCACAAGCGGATTATAATTGGTGTGTTTCATGTCATAGAATAAAACGTGAAAAATTATATAGGTTTTGTTAACCACAGAAGCCCATTCAAAAAACCCATAGACTTTGGAGCAATGGAACCGGAAGTCCTAAAATTCTAACTCGCTTCCGGGTTTTGCGTACAAAAATACGTCATCTCTGAGCCTCCCTATTGAGGTGGATATGTACGACGTTGCAATACAAGACCCTTTACCATCCACTGTAAAAAAGTTTTGTCTGTGTTCACCCCTCGTTAACTAACGTTAGTTGTTTACGTTACCTCCAGGAAAATGAAAGCACTTCACTCCAATGACGGCATACTTTAGAACACGATCATGATGATACTGTAGCGCACAGAAATGTTTAATTCATGATGTTCTGTTTTATTTTTCTGCACCTAGTTACAGAGAGCTGACGGTAGAGCCCCGGAAAGATGACGGGCAGATAGAGTTACTGACTGGTGCGGCTGTGCTATTCATTGTTCTGAGTTCTGATGAAACAAAAGTGTACTTAGAAGCTCTTTGTTGTTTTTCAGACGCTTCAGTATTTTTATTATTAATTTAAAACATATGTGACCCTGGACAACAAAACCAGTCTTATGGGTCAATTTTTTCGAAATTGAGATTTTTACATAATCTGAAAGCTGAATAAATAAACTTTCTATAGATATACGAGTTGTTAGAATAGGACAATATCTGGCTGAGATACAACCGTTTAAAACTCTGGAATCTGAGAGCGCAAAAAAATCTAAATATTGAGAAAATTGCCTTTGAAGTTGTTAATCAGGGGCACTGTGGCAGACCATCCACTCACAAAAATAAAGTTTTTATATATTTACGGTAGGAAATTTACTAAATATCTTCATGGAACATGATCTTTACTTAACATCCTAATGATTTTTGGCATACAAGAAAAATCGATAATTTTGACCCACACAATGTATTTTTGTCTTTTACTAAAAATGTTCCCGTGCTACTTAAGACTGGTTTTGTGATCCAGGGTCACATATTGTGGATGTGATAGATGAACACACAGTCATGCACAGGAGTGACAGCGCTCATGCTAATCAGAGTGAATGGCAGGGAAATATCAAATCAAGTTATTCCTACTACTTTTTGATTTGTGGCTGTTGTTCTCACTTTGAATTATAAATGTTGCAGATTGATCGATTAATATAATATATTGTTAGGTCTATTCCTAGTTTGGTCTCTTTTTGTTATTTCTTTCTGGGTTATTTTTTCTTTCCCTCTCTACGCCAGTGGACTTTGACACGAGGCGCACGGCAGGAAGGACTATTTCCTTCAGGATTACTTTTGCTGTTTCATTCTGGATTATTTTTTGTTTTTTTTGGATATTGAAATAAACTTTGCCTTTCGTCACTCCTGCATCTGAGTCCTTACTATCCGGTCTAACAGAACATCGCCACCAACAATGGACTCAGCAGAAGATCAGGACCTCCGTCACGCCGTAACCAGTCAGGGAATACTATTGGGTCGTCAGCAACAGGAGATGGCGGAAATTCGACAAGGCATCGCCGCCATGTCCCAGCAACTCGCCGCCCTCGCCCAACACCTCGACCAGAACCGCGCCGACCAGGCAGCTGCCTCGGCCAGCGCAGCGCAGGCCGAGATGGATGCACCCGCATCGCGCCGACCAGAGCCTCGCCTCACGCCGCCTACACTCTACGCCGGTGAGCCTACCTATTGCCGCTCGTTTCTCTCCCAGTGTTCCTTAACCTTCTCCTTACAGCCGTCCTGTTTTGCCACCGAGCAGTCTAAAGTGGCCTTCGTGGTGATGCACCTAACTGGCGCCGCCAGGGAGTGGGGAACGGCCGTTTGGGATAACAAGCATGGGTGCTGTAATACGTTCGAGGCTTTTTCCCAGGAGCTCAGAAAGGTGTTCGATCTGGCGGCATTAGGGAATGAGGCGGCTCGGTCACTGTCGCTGCTACGTCAGGGTCGGAGGGCAGTCTCGGAGTACGCCATCGAGTTCCGCACCCTGGCATCATCTTGCGGATGGAACGACAAGGCACTCTGGGATCGGTTCCTCCATGGACTCGCAGATGAGATCCAAGATGAAATTTACTCGCTGGAACTTCCCCCCACGCTCGACGGACTGATGGAGCTCGCTATACGGGTAGATTTTCGCCTGGGACTCCGAACTCAACGGCGCCGGGGAAGAACTTGGAGCCAGGAACCAGAGAGCATGCCCGTGCACAGAGGTCACCCACCTTCTCGGCCGCCGTCCGAGGAGGAACCGATGCAGGTCAGCCAAGCCCGCCTCTCCAAGCAGGAACGACGTCGCCGCCTTACCCACGGCCTATGCCTTTACTGCGGCGAGTCTGGACACCTACTGGCCGCCTGTCCCTTGAGCAGGTTTCGCTCTGACGGCTCAACATCTCAAAGGGTAAGCGTCACCCCTACTCATCTCTCCTCTCGCAGCCGAACGATGCTCCCGGCTGTGGTTCGAGGGAGGGGGATGAGTCACACTGTGTCGGTCCTTATCGACTCCGGAGCGGAGGGTGATTTTATTGACATTGAACTGGCCAGGTAGTGGGGGATTCCCAGTACTCCACTTCCTCCCAGAAGTCCAAAACTTTTGCGAGCAGTCCACGACTCCAACTGGCTAAGTGGGTCGCGGAAAGGGGTTCGGGGACGCTGCGCGGCGAAGACCCCAGATTTTTCGGGGGTCCGACGCCGTGGTCAACCGAAGGGGAGTCCTCCCGAAGCCGACCGAGGGAGAAAGTTCGCCCCTGCGCTCGAGGGGGTCCGGGCGGGAGGCGCGCCAAGCGAAGAGCCCCCCAGCTGCGCTTCGGCGTTCGGCCACCGTGTGGCGCAATGCCCGTCCAGGGCTAGCTTAAAGCCACTGGGGCTTTTTCCATTCGCGCAGTCCCGGGGTGGGCCTTTGGCGCTTCCCCCGGGAGACCACGAACACGATATTCCTCCCACTACCCCACTATCCGTGGCCGGTGGTCGCAGGACCCCAACGCCTCGCACGGATTGGTCCCTCTGCCGCCGGGCGACGCCCCCGGACACGCCCCCTTTACCACCAAAGCACTATCGGTCCACTAATTAACTATGCTTGCATCACACGACCCCCGGGGGTCGCCCCGCCCCCCCCCCGTACCACCAAAGCACTATTTGACCACTTACCAACTACTTTTGCCAAAGTGGCCAAACGACCCCCGGGGGTCGCCCCGCACCCCCCTCCGTACCACCAGAGCACTATTTGACCACTTACCGACTACTTTTTTCAGATTGTAACTTTAAAATTGTTTAAATGCATTAACGACCACGTCAGTCAATTAGTACACTTTATTAGACATACATATTTTAGCAGCAACTCACACAATGCTCAATTATGCCTAAAAAATGTATTTCCACCAACTCACTACGTTTCTCCCATTCCTATAAACTGCATGTGGTCACTTCCTGTAAGACTTGGCGAAAAACGGGGATAACTTCCGGTTTTGTGCCATGTTTGTAGTCCTTTGTAGTTTTCTTGTTTATTCGATTCCCCAGGCGTTTATAATCAATTATATGATTCAACAACCTCGTTGATCTCTTAGTACACTCTATTAGACATACATATGTTAGCAGCAACTTGCAGAAGACAAAATTATGCCCCAAAAATGGTTGTCCACCAACTTAATACACGTGGCCCATTCCTATAAACTGCATGTGGTCATTTCCACCTGCAGTTTATAGGAATGTGCCACGCGTATCAAGTTGGTGGACAAACCCCTCATAAGAAAAGCTAAGGCCTTATAATGATTTATATGCATAAACAACAACATGATTCACTTAGTACGCTTTATTAGACATACATATGTTAGCAGCAACTCACAGAATGCTCAATTATGCCCTAAAAGTGGTTGACCACCAAATTACTACGTTTTTCCAATTCCTATAAACTGCATGTGGTCACTTCCTGTGTGGCATGTTTGTAGTCCTTTGTAGTTTTTCTTGTTCATTGGTTTCCCCAAGCGTTTCTTTTTTCCCTTCGTCAGCCAAGTTTGTTCATGTATCCGATTCAACAACAACCTTATTCAATTAGTAAAGTTTATTCCACATACATATGTTACCAACCACTCACAGAAGGCTGAATTATGCCTTAAAAGTGTTGTCCATCAACTTAATACACGTGGCCTATTCCTATAAACTGCATGTGGTCACTTCCTGTATGACTTGGCGAAAAACGGGGATAACTTCCGGTTTTGTGCCATGTTTGTAGTCCTTTGTAGTTTTCTTGTTTATTCGATTCCCCAGACGTTTATAATCAATTATATGATTCAACAACCTCGTTGATCTCTTAGTACACTCTATTAGACATACATATGTGACCCTGGACAACAAAACCAGTCTTAAGTAGCACGGGAACATTTTTAGTAATCGGCAAAAATACATGATATGGGTAAAAATTTACGATTTTTCTTTTTGCCAAAAATCATTAGGATATTAAGTAAAGATCATGGTCTATGAAGATATTTTATAAATTTCCTACTGTATATGTATAAAAACTTTACTTCTGTGAGTGGATGGCCTGCTACAGTGCCTCAGATTAACAACTTCAAAGGCGATTTTCTCAATATTTAGATTTTTTTGCACCCTCAGATTCCAGCTTTGTAAATAGTTGTTGTTCTGCCAGATAGTGTCCTATCCTAACAAACCATATATCAATAGAAAGCTTATTTCTTCAGCTTTCAGATGATGTAAAAATCTCAATTTCGAAAAATTGACCCTTAAGACTGGTTTTGTCGTCCAGGGTCACATATGTTAGCAGCAACTCGCAGAAAACAAAATTATGCCCCAAAAATGGTTGTCCACCAACTTAATACATATGGCCAATTCCTATAAACTGCATGTGGTCATTTCCACCTGCAGTTTACAGGAATAGGCCATACGTATTAATTTGGTGGACACATTGATCCTTCATACAATATACATTTAATTTAATTTATATGATTCACAACCACGTTAATCCCTGTATACACTTTATTAGACATACATATGTTAGCAGCAGCTCACAGAATGCTCGATTATGCCCAAAAAATAGTTGTCCACGACTTTAATACATGTGGCCCATTCCTATAAACTGCATGTGGTCATTTCCACCTGCAGTTTATAGGAATGGTCCACACGTATGAAGTTCGTGGACACACTTTAAAATCGTTTATATGCATTAACGACCCTGTTAGTCAATTAGTAGACCTTATTAGACATACATATGTTAGCAGCAGCTCACAAAATGCTCTATTATGCCTAAATAATCTATTTCCACCAACTCACTACGTTTCTCCCATTCCTATAAACTGCATGTGGTCACTTCCACCTGCAGTTTACAGCAATAGGCCACACGAATGAAGTTGGTGGACACACTTTAAAATCGATTATATGCATTAACGACCCTGTTAGTCAATTAGTAGACCTTATTAGACATACATGTGTTAGCAGCAGCTCACAGAATGCTCAATTATGCCTAAAAAATGTATTTCCACCAACTCACTACGTTTTTCCCATTCCTATAAACTATATGTGGTCGTTTCCTCTCCGTGTGGTACTGTACCGTACCTCTCCTGTTTCCTGTTTCCTGCATCGCTGCCAGCAGCTTGTTTGTATCAGTGCGCTTCCCACTTCGCTCTAATATTAGTGTATTTTATTATCGTTAATTATTATTGTCGTTGCTAACTTATCCTGATATCTCAATAACCCTGTTC